>NC_133780.1:1115615-1130061 GCF_003597395.2 Chelonoidis abingdonii | reverse complement strand
AAGACCCAAGGTACACCCTCTCCCCACACAACCACACCGCCCCGCCCCTGCGCTCCACCACCACTAACACCCTCATCCCACACCTGCCCCAGAGCCCCTGCACTCCAGCCCGCCCCCTGCACACCCACAGCGACAACCACCCCCCCTTCCAGACCAACCGATCACGCCGCCCTGCTCACCTGGGCCAAGGCCTTCCTGCTGCCCCACCCCCAGGTGAGCCCCAAACCCCCTGTACCCCCAAACCTCCCCACGGCGCCCTGCTCACCTGGGCCGTGGCCTTCCTGCTGCACCACCCCCAGGTGAGCCCCAAACCCCCAAACTTCCCCTGTACCCCCGAACCTCCATGTACTCCCAAACCTCCCCTGTGCCCCCCAACCACCCCACCACCCGCTCCGATTGCCTCCTGCCCCATCGCTGCGCTGCCCGTTGGGGGGTGGGTGAGGGCACTCAGTTGCTGGGGGGGCTGGTGTCTTGGGAAGAGTTCGGGGGTGGTCTCTGTGGGTGACCTTGGTCAAGTCCCGTCTCTCCTTGCCTCAGTTTCCCCACTTGTACAGCAGGCAGGATGCTCCTGCCCCCCCATAAAGCACTGGGCAATCCCTGGTAAGGAACGGGGGGTGGGGCATCAGTCTCCATGGGGTCAGTGTCCATGGGGTCCCCCCACAGGTCCAGGACGGGATCCACGCGGAGCTGCAGCGGGTGCTGGGCCCCGAGCGCCCCCCCAGCTATGGGGACCGGGAGCGGCTGCCCCTGCTCAGCGCCACCATCTCCGAGACGCTGCGTCTGCGCCCCGTGGCGCCCCTCGCCCTGCCCCACAGCACCACGCGGGACACCAGGTACCCCTCCCCTGCCCTGCCCCACGGCCTGCCCCACAGCACCACGCGGGACATCAGGTACCCCTCCCCTGCCCTGCCCCACGGCCTGCCCCATAGCACCACGTGGGACACCAGGTACCCCTCCTCTGCCCTGCCCCACGGCCTGCCCCATAGCACCACGCGGGACACCAGGTACCCCTCCCCTGCCTTGTCCCACGGCCCCCATCTCCTGCCCTGCCCCTCGCCCTGCCCCACAGCACCATGCGGGACACCAGGTACCCCTCCCCTGCCCTGCCCCACGGCCTGCCCCACAGCACCACGCGGGACACCAGGCACCCGCCCCTCCCCGGTCTGACCCCCACTGTCTCTGCAGCCTCTTGGGCTTCGCCATCCCCAAGGGAACCACCGTGATCCCCAACCTCTTCGCCGCCCACCACGACGCGGGCACCTGGCACCGCCCCCTGGAGTTCAGGCCAGGTACTGCCCCGGGCCCTCCCCCGCCATGGGGCTGGGGTGAGCTGAGCCTCCCCGGACGCCTGGGTCCCCGCTTCTCATGGGGGGCTGGGGGCTGATACTCCCTCCTGGATGCCTGGGTCCCCGGTTCTCGGGGGGGGCTGATACCCCGCCTCCTGGATGCCTGAGTCCCTGGTTCTCATGGGGGGCAGGGGGCTGATACCCCCCCCTCCTGGACACTTGGGTCCCCGGTTCTCATGGGGGGGCTGATACGCCCCTCCTGGACGCCTGGGTCCCCGGTTCTCGTGGGGGGCTGATACTCCCCCTCCTGGACGCCTGGGTCCCCGGTTCTCATGGGGGGCTGATACCCCCCTCCTGGACGCCTGGGTCCCCGGTTCTCATGGGGGGCTGATACCCCCCTCCTGGACGCCTGGGTCCCCGGTTCTCATGGGGGGCTGGGGGCTGATACCCCTCCTCCTGGACACTTGGGTCCCCGGTTCTCATGGGGGCTGGGGGCTGATACGCCCCTCCTGGACGCCTGGGTCCCCGGTTCTCGTGGGGGGCTGGGGGCTGATACCCCCCCCTCCTGGACGCCTGGGTCCCCGGTTCTCATGGGGGGCTGGGGGCTGATACCCCCCTCCTGGACGCCTGGTCCCCTGGTCTCATGGGGCTGGGGCTATACCCCCCCCTCCTGGAACGCCTGGGTCCACCGGTCTCAGGGGGCTGAATACGCCCCCCTGGAGCGCCTGGGTCCCCGGTCTCGTGAGGGGCTGGGCTGAACCCCCTCCTATGCCTGGCCCCGTTCATCCATGGGGGCTGATACCCCCTCCTGGACGCCTGGGTCCCCGGTGCATGGAGGGCTTGGGCTGATACCCTCCTGGACACTTGGTCCCCGGTTCTCATGGGGCTGGCTGATACGCCCACCTGACGCCTGGGGTCCGGTTCTCTCGTGGGGCTGGGGCTGAAATACCCCCCTACTGAACGCCTGGGCCCCGTTTCTCATGGGGCTGGGGCTGATATCCCCCTCTCTGGACGCTGGTCCCCGGGGAGACTGGCGCGAGATCTGCGTCTTTTCTCGGCTACCGTCCTGCGGAGTTCCGACTGGAGCCGCCTGGCGCCATGGCGCCCATCGCCGACGCGGGGCGTGTTCGGACGTGGTGCGGGCCCCCGTTCCGCGTCCGCTCTGCCGGGGGTGCCCCCGACCCCCCGTGACATACCCCAGTCCGCGTCCGCTTCTCCCGGGGGCCCCCCCTTCTGTGTCCGCTTACTGCCCCGGGGGGCCCCCGAGCTCCCCGTGACTCCGTAGCCCCCCCTTCCACATCCACTTTCTGCCCTGGGGGTCCCTGAACCCCCTAGCCCCCCTTCCACTTCTGCTTCCTGCCTCGGGGGTCCCCTGAGCCCCCCCTTCCGCATCCGCTTTCTGCCCTGGGGGTCCCCGAGCCCCCCATGACCCCATAGACCCCCCCTTCCACATCCACTTCCTGCTCTGGGGGTCCCTGAACCCCCTAGCCCCCCTTCCACTTCTGCTTCCTGCCCCAGGGGTCCCCTGAGCCCCCCGTGACCCCATAGCCCCCAATTCTGCATCCGCTTCCTGCCCCAGGGCCCCCCTGAGCCCTCCATACCCCATAGCCCCCTCTTCTGTGTCCGCTTACTGCCCTGGGGGGTCCCCAAGCCCCCATGACCCCATAGACCCCCCCCTTCCACATCCGCTTCCTGCCCTGGGGGTCCCTGAACCCCCTAGCCCCCCCTTCCACTTCTGCTTCCTGCCCTGGGGGTCCCCTGAGCCCCCCGTGAACCCATAGCCCCCCCTTCCACATCCACTTCCTGCCCCAGGGCCCCCCTGAGCCCTCCATACCCCATAGCCCCCCCTTCCATGTCCGCGTCCTGCCCTGGGGGTCCGTGAGCCCCCCATGACTCCATAGCCCCCCCTTCCGCATTCGCTTCCTGCCCCGGGGGTCCCCTGAGCCCCCTGTGACTCTATAGCCCCCCCTTCCATGTCCACTTCCTGCCCCTGGCACCCCCATAACCCCCCCACCCCTGGGAGCCCTGCGGAGCCTCCTGGGACACCCTGTCCCGCAAAGCAGGGCCCTGTGCCCCCGTCTCCGGCACGTCGCACCCAGCGCCCGTGAGCTGCTGAGCCCCTGGCCTGGCCCAGCGTGGGCAGCGCTGGGGGGTGACTGGGACCGGCGCTGACCCACCCCCAGGCAGCCGGATTTGCAAGTCCCCGACGGCTGCCCAAGCCCCACACGCCGGGGCTGCTCCCTGTTAATAAACCTGCTTCCTCCGGTCCCTCAAGCAGGGGGTTTGCTGGGGATCTCGGCTCCGAACCAGGGCTGGGGCACGTCCTCCCCACAGCGAGGGGGCGGACGGGTGGCCAGGACCAGTGGGCAACAAGCCAGGCCATGCTCAGCGCATCCACCCACACCTACGGATGTACGGTGGCCATACGGCGTGGCTGGCGGGGTTGGCGGCATCCTCCCCCACTCAGCGAGGAGAGCGTACGGGGTCAGCCGGGCGGGGCTGGCGGGCGTTCCTCCCCAACACCGCGCGAGGGGAGGGAGACAGCCGTGCCAGCACCAGGGGCCAAGCCGGGCCGGCCTCCCACGCGAGGGGCGCGGCCCGGGTGGCCAGCTGTCTCGGCCGGTGGGGCGCTCCTCCCCCAGCGAGGGAACGGACAGGGGCAAACAAGAGGAGCTGGCGTCTGGGCTGGCTGTGCATCCGCACACGAAGGGCAGCAGACGGTAATCAGGCCGGGCACAAGGCCGGCTGGGGCATTTCTCCCACAGCGAGGGGGCCGACGGGCCTGCCAAGCTGTGGGCGCAAGGCCAGGCCTGGCCGGACTGATCGCACTCGCGGTCTGCAAGGCCCGGGTGGGGGGTACCCGGGGGCTGAAGTGAGCAAAGCCACACGAGGGGGGGCTGCCGGCAGGCCCACGTCTCAGCCTGGCACAGCAAGCCAGCGGGGGGCGAAGGCCCAGCGATGCCACGGCCCCGAGTGCCCACCGCTGACGAGGACCCATTACCGGCCCCCCAACCACACCCAACCACATGACCTCCATGATAATCGCCCACGCACGAACCATCCCCACCACCAAACCCCCCGCCCAGTGAGCCCCAACTCCCATTAAGACCCCATGCACACTCGTGCACAGGGGACCCCCCCATAGTTCCCCACACCCCCCCACACATCACTCCTGCTCCTCCGGTGCCATGAGGGGGGAGCGCCCCATCCTCCCCCTGCCCACACCTATTCTTCCTCTTCCCCCCCTTCCCTCCCCCCCCCTCCACCCCTCCCCCTCCCCCCCCACAAACCCTTCTATCACCCAACCCCCGGTCCGTCCCCGCCCCACAGCTATCTCCCCCCCCGTCCTCCTCCCCCACCCTACTCTAGTCCCCCCACACCTATCCTTGCCTCCTCTGTCCTCCCCCCCCCCGCCACTCCCACACCATCCCGACCCCGTACTTCCCCCATCCTCACACCGATCCACCCAAACACACCTATCCCCCTGCCCCGTCTCCTCCTCGCCCTTACCACCTATCCCCCACCCTCTGTCCTCCCCCACCTCACACACTATCCCTCACCCCTGTCCTCCACCCACCCCAACCATATCCCCACCGCACACACCTATTCTGCCTTGCCGTCCTCCTCGCTACCTACACCTATCCCCACCCCGTTCCTCCCCACCCCACATCTCCTTATCCCTCACCCCGCCTTTCCTTCACCCTACACCTATCCCACCCCACACCTTATCCCCTGCCCCGTCCTTCCTCACCTACACCTGATCCCCACCTTCCACACCTATCCCCTGCCTCATCCTCCCTCGCCCTATACCTTATCCCCCACCCTGTTCATCACCCACCACACCAACCTTATCCCTCACCCGTTCCCTCTCCTCACCCTACAACTCGTATCCCCACCCCACACCTACTCCCTGCCCCGTCCTTTCCTCAACCCTACCACCTATCCCCACCCACACCTATCCCCTGCCCATTCGCTCCCTCGCCCTTAGGACTTCCCCACTCTGTCCCTCCCCCACGCCCCACACCTATCCCTCACTCCGTCTCTCTCCTCACCCTACTATCCACACACCCCACAGCCTAGCCCGACCCCCCGTGCCTCCCCCACCCACACCTATCCCTCACCTCCGTTCATCCCTCACCTACACCTATCCCCATCCCCACACCTAGTCTTCCCTGCCCTGTGTCCTCCCTCGCTCCTACCATCCTATTCCTCACCCCTGTCCTCTCCCACCCCACACCTTATCCTCTCTACCCCGTCCTCCCACCCCACGACCTATCTCCCTACCCCACAACCTATCCCCACCCCTGTCCTCCCCCACCCCACACCTGATCCCCTGCCCTGTCTCCTCCCCCGCCCTCACATCCTTATCCCCATCCCCCGTCCTCCCCACCGCTGACACCTAATCTCCCCATCCCGACACCTATTCCCCTGCCCCCGTCCCTCCCTCGCCCTAACCCTATCGACCACCCCGACAGCGTATCCCCTGCCCCCCATCCTCCCACCACACCCCACAACTTATGGGGCTCACCCCATCTCCCTCAGCCCTTACACCTATCCCCACCCTGTCCTCCCCCACCCACACCTGAGGTTCTATCCTGCCATCTCCGCTCACCCTAAAACCACAAAACATAATCCCACCACCCACACCTAATACACCCTGCCCCACGTCCTCCCCAACCTCACTCACACCTATCCCGACCCCTGTCCTCCCCCATTCTCACACCGAAACACCACACAACACACAACCACACCAAAACCAACATATCCCTGCCCCATCCTCCCTCGCCCTACCCACCTATTCCCCACCCCAACCTAATTCAAACGACACCACGCTCTAAAAAAACCCCACACCTGACAACTTATCGAAAAAACATTCCCACCACGCTAATCCCCACCACACCAAAAAAAAAAAAAAAACACAAAAAAAAAAAAAAAAAACCATAAAAATTTACACATACGTCCCGAACAGAACAAAAGAACAGCATATATCAAAACCCTGCCCCCCAGCAATCACCATGACACCCCGACACCTATCCCTGCACTAATCAACAGTATAATTTCACTCGAACGGAGATTTTTTTGTAACATTTTTCAGCTGTTTTTTAATATATAAACAACTATATCGCTCAACTGAGACTCTGTACAGCCCCGGCAAACCCCCTTAACTTCTGCACTCCCACGATTTCCCGCGCAAACCCCTTAACTCTGCCCCACGACGGTATCCTTGCCCATCAAAGGCTGATAATATCAGTTCAGAATAAAAGGTGCTTTGGAGTTCCATCCATCTCCCGTCGCGCCACCGGGGTGGGGTTCACATGCTTGCTCCAAATGCCTCTCCAGAGGCCCCAGCAGAGCTAGTGGCGGTCAGGGATTCCTGGGTTCCACCTGCCCCCCCAGCTGGGACTGTGGTGCTCCCTTCAAGCCTGGGCCTGCTGCACTGTGGGCGTGGTGGGAGGGGCTAGGTTAGAAGGCTGGGGGGTTATGGGGAAGGGAATTAAGGCAATTGTGGGCTCTGTGGGATAGGGGTGGTAGGGGGTCTCGGCGAGTGGTCTCCTGCGTGACGCCCTGGCTTCCCCCTGATGGGCGCCGGCAGTGCTGCCGCATAAAATCTCGCTCGCTCTCTCCTCGCGTGCTGTCCGTAACACACCGTTCTGCCCCTCACCCCGCCGCGGGGCCGCAGCTTCATAATCGAGTGGAAGAGAGAGATTGGAGATACTCAAAGCCCTTTTCCAGTTAAACAAGTTCACGCTCCTGGGGGGGGGGCAGAAAAGTGGGGGTGGAGGAGACCCCCAGCCATGACCCCCCCAGTAACTTCTGTAATAGTGCTGGGTGCTAATCCATGACTCAGGTTTCCCCACTGGCTTGGACTTGCTGGATGGGGAAGGAGTTAGATTTCCTCCCTGGGGATGGGCCAACCCAGGAGTCCTGGCTCCCAAAGTCCCCCCCAGCCCCCCCGGCCCCCCCAAGCTGGGCGAGAAACCCAGGCATCCTGCCCTCACCCAAGACCGGGTTTGAGGAACCAGGCGTCCTGCCCCCCTCCCCACCAGGCATGAGAACCCAGGCGTCCTGCTTCGCCCCACACAAGCCGGGCGAAGAACCCAGAACCGTCCCCTGCCCCTTCCAAAGCCAGGCCAGAACCCAGGCGTCCTGCCCCCTCCCCTGCCAGGAGGAGAACCCAGGCGTCCTGCCTCCGCCCCTCGCCTACCAGTGCCGGGGCGAGAACCCAGGCGTCCGGTGCGCGTACCTGGGTGTCCGGCGGCTGCCGAGTCGGAAGCCCGTTGAGGTTGGCGCGTAGTGGCGAGTTGCAGGTACCACCAGGCCCCGCTGGTAGGACACGTGGCGCAGGGTATCAACAGGCGGTTCGGGTCCGGTCCCTGGTCGAGAAGACGCTGCCCGAGTGGTTAGCTCAGTGCGGTCGACCTGGGGGGGCGGCAGGGAGTGGAGGGGGGCTGGGGAGACAGCACCCCTCACCCCAACCTCCGCCAGGACAACGGACCCCCTGTTTGGTCCCCCCGCTCTCCCAGCGACACAGACACCCCACCCATTGTCCCCCCGACCCCAGCAGCCCCCCCACTGACCCCCTCAACATAGCAGCCCCCCCGTTGTCCCCATCCACCCCCCTGTGGCCCCCTCAGCTCAGCGCCTCTGCCTCTTGCACACACCTCACTGTTCTCCTCACCGCGCGTGCCGGCGGTAGCTGCCCACGGATCACACACAGACACAGCCCGGAAATTGAAATTGCCTCGCTGGGCGGGGTCCACTCGGAAGCGCTGGTTACTGGCGAACACGGCCTCCGGCGCCGAGGGCCCGACGAGACCACACGCAGCTTCCTTGCTCACTCCCTCGCCGCTCAGCCTCGTTCGCAGGGCGTCGTTAACCCTGGGGGCAGACGGCCTGGGTTCTCACTACTGCCTCTGCGGGGCGCTGGGGTCATGGCAGGCACCCTGGACACCTGCGTGTTCTCTCCACAGCTCTCGCCGGGGCAGCCCGGACGCCCCTGGGATTCTCTCCCTGAGCAACGGCAGGGGGAGGGTCTGGGGAAAAAGGCAAGGGCCGCTCACAGGGGACCTCCTGGGTTCCTCCATGCTCTGCAGGGGGCAGCCAGATGCACACTGAGTTCTCACTCTGCTAATGCAGGGCTGGGGGGTTACTATGTTCGGGATTGGCAGGGCAAGTCCCCGTGCGACCACGTCTGGGTTTCTCTTCCGCTGGCTCCGGCGGAGGGATGATGATCTGTGTGTGATGGCTATGGGCACAGACCCGCCCGACAACCTGCTGTTTCTCTCCTGGCTCACAGGTGGTGCGGGTGTTCTGGCGATATTTTGGTCAGGTGCTGGCTGGTGACGCCTGGGTAAAAAGAGGAGGAGATGGCCAGCAAGGGGAGCGGGGTCTGGGATAGGCAGGCTGCCGGACGCGCTGGGTTCTCTCCTGCTCACAGGGGGCGGATCTGGCGATGGCAGGGCTGGCCGGACGCCTGGGTTTCTCTCCTGGCTCAGCAGGGGGCGGGATCTGGCGATGGCAGGGCTGGCCGGACGCCCTGTTTCCCTGGCTCAGCAGGGGGCGGGGGTCTGGCGATGGCGGGCTGGCCGGACGCCTGGTTTCTCCCTGGCTCAGCGGGGGCGGGATCTGGCGATGCGGGCTGGCGGACCCTGGGTTCTCTCCGCTGGCTCGCGGGGGCGGGATCGGCGATGGCATGGGCTGGCCGGACCCTGGGTTCTCTCCCTGGCTCAGCAGGGGGCGGGGTCTGGCGATGGCAGGGTGGCCGGACGCTGGGTTCTTCTCCTGGCTCAAGCAGGGGGCGGGTCTGGCGAATGGCCAGGGCTGCCCGGACGCCTGGGTTCTCTCCCTGGCTCAGCAGGGGGCGGGGTCTGGCAATGGCAGGGCTGCCCGGACGCCTGGTTCCTCCCTGGCTCAGCAGGGGAGGGGCTCTGGGGGTGGCAGGGCCGCCCCGACACGGCCGGGTCCATCACGCACGCCAGCCAGAATTCCTGGCACCGGTTTCGCGTAAGCCCTGGGCATAGTCCTGCCAGTCCGCGCCATGAAATCCGTCCCGCCGGTTCATCGCGACGCTGGAACACCTGGGGGAGACAGGGGGGGTAGAGACAGACTCGAGCCCCGCTGCCCCGCCAGCCCGCGCTGCCCCCCAACTCACAGCCAGCGCCCGTCGGTCTCCCATGTCCCACCAGTAGCACCTGAGGGGGCCGCTGCTGTCGCCCCCCAGGTAGATGGTCCACCTAGCGGGAAGGGGCCGGCCCGTCAGCTGCTCCTGCCAGGCAGTCCCGGGGATAGGGGTGGCTCATCCAACGCCAAGGAGAGGAGAGAATGGAAACCCAGGAGTCCGGGATCCCGGCCGCCACCTCCTCCCAACCACCAGACTCCCCTCCCTTCCCCGAGCTGGGAAGAGAAACCAGGAGGTCCTGGCTCCCAGCCCCCTCTGCTCTAACCACACTCCCCACTGCCCTCCCGTCTGGCTTCCAATCCCCCAACCACCAGCCCCGCTCCCGTCCCGACTGGAGAGACGCCAAGGAGTCCTGCGGCTCACCGGTGTTGAAGGAGGTGGGATGGGGGTGCTGGGCGGCCACCGGATCGCCTGCACCCGGAACCTTGGTAGCGGCTGAACGGGTCAGGTTGCTCAGCTGGTGGGAGGCGGCGTCGGGCCCAGGGATCTCCTGGGTGGAAAGGGAGTGAGTGTGGGGGGTGACCCAGCCCACAGGGAGTGGGGGAGGGGGAGGGAGCAGCGATGGGGTTCTGGGGGGCTCCTGGCTCCACAGACAGGCATGTGGGGGAGCCGGGGGAGGGCACAAAGTGGGGAGGGGCATTGGGGGTGTTGTAGGAGGTGCTGGGGTGAGCAGGTGGGTGGGGGGTTGTAGGAGGTGCTGGGGGCTGACAGGTTTAGGTGGGGTGTAGGAGGTGCTGGGGCTGAGCAGGTTGGGTGGGGGGGTTGTAGGAGGTGCTGGGGGCTGAGCAGGGTTGGGTGGGGGGTTTGTAGGAGGTGCTGGGGGTGTAGGGGGTGGGGGTGTGTGGTGGGTGGGAGAGCTGGGGGGGTTCCCCGGGACTGCGTTTGGCCAGAGGGCGTCCGTAGCTTCAGCAGGTAGCCAGCGGGGGGACGTGGGGGGGTCCAGAGATCCGGGCGCTGCGGGGGGTCACCTCGTGGCCGCAGGTCCCGGGGGGCGTCCAGTCCTTAGGGGGGGAGAGTGAAACAGGGACCGCCCCCTCAGTCCCCCACCCCATTCCCTCTCCTGCTGCCACTCCTTCCTCCTCCAACCCCCACTGCTTCCCCCACCTTCCTGTGACCCGCCCTGCCGCCACTCCTTCCTCCCCCGCCACTGGCTTCCCCTCCGTCGTGACCCCTGCTGCCCCCCCCCCCAACTTTTTTTTTTCACTGGATTCACACTCCTTTCCCTCCCGCGCTGCCTCCACCCCTCCTCCTGTGCCCCCACTCCTTCCTCCCCCAACCCCCACTGCTTCCACCTCTCCCCCTTCTGTCCCACTCCTTCCTCCCCTCACCGCCCCACTGCTCCCACCACCGCTCCCCCTGCCGCCCCACTCCTCCTCCCCCCCACTGCTTCCCTGCTCGTGACCCCTGCGCCCCCACTCCTTTCCTCCCCCTGCGCCCCCCCCCCGCCCCCCCCCACCCTCCTCCTGCTGCCCCCACTCCTTCCCCCCAACCCCCCCCACTGCTTCCCACCTCTCTCCCCTTCTGCCCCACTCCTTCCTCCCCACCGCCCACTGCTCCCACCCCCCCCTGCCGCCCCACTCCTTCCTCCCCCCCACTGCTTCCCCCCTGTGACCCCCTGCTGCCTCACTCCTTCCCTCCCACTGCGCCGCCACCCTCCTCCTGCGCGCCCACTCCTTCCTCCCCAACCCGCTCACTGCTTCCCTCACCTCTCCCCCTTCCGTCCCCACTCTTCCTCCCCACCGCCCCACTGCTCCCCACCTCTCGCCCCTTCCGTCCACTCCTTCCTTCCCCGACCTCCCGCATCCACACTCCCTTCCTCTCCCCTCCCTGCTGCCACCCTCCCCGCTACCGCCCCCAATTCCCTTCCTCCCCAACCCCCAACTGCTTCCTCACGCCCTCCCGCCTTCCATCCCGCACTCCTTCCCCCCACCCCCCACTGCTTCCCCACCTTCCACCTTCGTCCCACTCCTTCCTCTCCCCGACCCCGCGCCCCCACTCCTTCCCCTCGCCCTACTCTCCTGCTGCCTCCAACCCCTCCCCCTGGCCACCCCACTCCTTCCTCCCCCACACTGATCCCCACCCCTCCGTGACCCCCCTGCCGCCCCACTCCTTCTTCCCCAACCCCCCACTGCTTCCCCACCCCTCCCTGCCACCGCCACTCTTTCCCCCCCACCCCCCGCATTGGCTGTCCCGCGCCCCCCGTACCGGTGTGAAGGTGGCGCTGGCGGGGGAGCTGCGGTTGCCCCCCCATCACCGCATGGACGCTGACTCAGAACTACACAGGTGTCCAGCCGCAGCCAGCCAGGGGTGCTCGGCCGGTCCCGGGGAGCTGCAGTGTCACGAGGGCCTGGGGGAGAGCTGGGGGTGAGGGGGTGAGGAGGTCGTGGGGCGCGGGAGGCCGAAGGGGCCAGGCGGGCGGGGGCGACCGGCGCTGCAGGGACGCGACAGCCCAGTGCCCAGGAGATGCCCCCGCCGGACCCGGGTGCCAGGGCCGGAGCCACCCGCCGGGGGAGGGGAGGGGAGTGCTGCCCTGCCCTGCCCCCGCGCTCACCCTGGGGGGGCCCGTAGCTCAGCTTGTAGCTCTGGACGGGGGCCCGGGGCGGGCGCCAGCGCAGCAGGGCCGAGGTGTCGGCGATGTTGACGGCTCGCAGGTCGGAGGGGCCATCGGGGACTGCGGAGAGAGCGCAGAGCGTCAGGGAGAGCAGCCCCCCGAGGGGACCCAGGCTTCTGGCCGCCGGGGGTGGGGGAATCCAGGCATCCAGAGGGGTGGCAAGGGGACAGGACCCAGAGATCCAGGTGGCAGGGTGTGGCATCTGCCCTGCATGGGGAGGGAAGGGACCCAGGCGTCCGGCCAGTGGCCCCAGGGCAGGGAAGGGGACCCAGGACAGTGGAGGAACCCAGGCGTCCCGTGCTCGCCCCGGGGCAGGGAGGGGATCCAGGCGTCCGGCGCTGGCCCCAGGGCAGGGAGGGGACCCAGGCATCCCGTGCTGGCCCCAGGACAGGGAGGGGACCCAGGTGTCCGGCACTGGCCCCGGGGGAGGGAGGGGACCCAGGCATCTGGCCAGTGGCCCCGGGGCAGGGAGGGGACCCAGGTGTCTGGTGCTGGCCCTGGGGCAGGGAGGGGACTCAGACGTCCGGCTGGTGGCCCCAGAGCAGGGAGGGAACCCAGGCATCCGGCGCTGGCCCCAGGACAGGGAGGGGACCCAGGCGTCCGGCGCTGGCCCCGGGGGAGGGAGGGGACCCAGACATCTGGCCAGTGGCCCTGGGGCAGGGAGGGGACCCAGGCATCTGGCCAGTGGCCCCGGGGCAGGGAGGGGACCCAGGCATCCGGCCAGTGGCCCCAGAGCAGGGAGGGGACCCAGGTGTCCGGCGCTGCCCCTGGGGCAGGGAGGGAACCCAGGCGTCCGGCGCTGGCCCCGGGGCAGGGAGGGAACCCAGGCGTCCGGCGCTGGCCCCGGGGCAGGGAGGGAACCCAGGCGTCGGCCCTTAACTTGTGGTGACGTAGCCCACCAGCGGCGCGCTCTTCCTCGAAGCCACCGCATGGCCATGATGCTGACTTCGTAGCTGGCCCCGGGGATCAGCGCCCCGAGCGTCGTCTGCAGCCTGGTGCCCTCTGACCATCGTGGCCTGCGGCTCTCCTGGGGCGAAACGGTGGGTCAGAGATAAAAAATGGCGTGGGGGGGCCATCTGAAGGGGCGGGGGACCACGTAGCGGGCGACAGAGAGGCAAAAGGGAGAGATGTGATGCCAGGAGCGGGGCCAGGGCACGGCCAGTAGGGGGTGCTGTTCTGTTAGGCAGTTCTGGGGCTGCAGGGGGCATTTCAGGTGCTGCACAGTGGGGGCGCTATGGGGGGGTCACAGTGCTGCAGGGCCAGCAGTGTGGGGGCAGCAGGGTGGAGCAGTGGGTGGGGCATTGGTTGGGGCACTGCAGGGCCAGCGAAGGCACTGCTGGGGGGCAGCAGGGGGCGCTGTGGGGGTCAGTTTGGGGCACTGGGGGGCAGCAGGGGCACTGTGGAGAGTCAGATGGGGCAGCAGCGGGGGCGCTGGGGGTCAGTTTGGGGCGCTGTGGGGGCAGCAGGCTTGCTGTGGGTCATTTGGGGCAAACTCGTTGGGGGGCAGCAGGGGCGCCGTGGGAGGGTCGATGTGGAGCAGCAAGGGGCGATGTGGGGGTCAGTTTGGAAGGCGCTGTGGGGGGCAAGGCAGGGGGCGCTGTGGAGGTCGATGGTGAAGCAGCAGGGCGCTGTGGGAGCAGCAGGGGGCGCCTGTGGGGGTCGGTTTGGGGCGCTGGTGGGGGGCAGCAGGGGCTGCTGTGGGGTCAGTTTGGGGCACTGGGTGGGGCAGCAGGGGGCGCTGTGGGGGTCGGTTTTGGGGCCGCTGTGGGGGGCAGCAGGGGGCGCTGTGGGGGTCAGTTTGAGGCGCTGTGGGGGGCAGCAGGGGGCGCTGTGGGAGGTCGGAATGTGGAGGCAGCAGGGGGCGATGTGGGGAGCAGCAGGGGGCGCTGTGGGGGTCGGTTTGAGGCGCTGTTGGAGCAGCAGGGGGCGCTGCGGGCACTTACCCCCATGGGCGCAAGCTGAAGGAAGACCTTGTAGTGGTCGACGTGGGTGGACGGGGGCCCGCCCGTCACCCCAGCGAGGTCTCGCGGACTCGCGAAAGCGCAGGTCCTGGGGCCTCTCCCAGCTCTGGGGGAGACATGGGGTCAGGGGAGCCAGCCGGGGCCTTCCCAAGCGTGGCCACTGGGGGCAGCACCAGCCTGTGGAGCCCCGTCCCCTCAGGCCCACCAGGGCCCTCCCATCACCCCCAGCATTTATCCAGCCGCCTTGTCCCTGTGCGCCTGTCAGCCGCCTGTGCCGCCCTCCCCCCCTTCCTCCTCACCTCTTCCTTCTGTCCCATTCCCTCCCTCCCTCCATCCTCCTCCTTCTTCCTTTGTCGCATCCATACCATCCCTCCCCTTCCTCCCTCCTCCGTCCTTCTCTCCCCACCGG
>NC_133780.1:1108461-1113174 GCF_003597395.2 Chelonoidis abingdonii | reverse complement strand
AGGAGGGGGCGCTGGGACGAGATGGCAGCAGGGACAGGCTAGAGGCAGCAGGGGGCGCTGGGACGAGATGGCAGCAGGGACAGGCTGGGGGCAGCAGGGGGCGCTGGGACGAGGGGGCAGTCGGGCTCTGTGCCCCACCCCACCCAGGGGGGCCGTACCGAGGCTGCTGGTCCGCGCGGCCCCGTGGACGTTGGCCGTCTCCTTGCCCTGCCGCAGGCCGTACACGGCCAGGTCGTATTCGGTGCCGGGCCGCAGCCCCCGCAGCACAGCCGAGCGCTGGGCCCCCGGCACTGGCACCTCCTGGGCGGGCCCCCGGCCCTCGGCCCGGTAACGGATGAGGAAGGTGTCAAAGTCGCCCTCGGGCGCGTCCCAGCGCAGCCGCAGGGAGGTCGGGGTCACCTCGGAGACGAGCAGCTGCTCCAGCCGGGCGGGTGTCACGCTGGAGGCTTCCGGGAAGGCTGCGGGGCAGGAGGGGGCTCAGGCTCCCATAAGGGCAGGACGGGGTTAATTGTCCCTGGGGGAGATGGGGCCAGGGGCCAGGGCCAGGCAAGACGGGGTTAATTCTATCTCATCGTGCACCTGGCTGGGAGCCAGGCCCTCACCTGGGGCTCTGGCACAGAGTGGAAAGGGTTAACTGCTGGGTTGGGGGAGGACAGGAATGGGAGGTCAGGAGCAGGGGGCACAGGGGTGAGGCCCAGGAGAGAAGGGTCTGTCCCCACAGCTCATCAGTGGCGCAATGGGATCATTAGCCCCGTGTTACAGGTGGGGAAACTGAGGCAAGGGGCAGGTATGGGGCTTCTTGCATGGTCACCCAGAAGGTCAGAGGCAGAACTGGGAGAAAACCCAGGAGTCCTGGCTCCCAGCCCCCCTGCTCTAACCCACCAGCCCCCACTCCCCTCTGAGAGCCAGGGAGAGAACCCAGGAGTCCTGGCCCCCAGCACCCCCTGTTCTAACCACCAGCCCCCACTCCCCTCCCAGAGCTAGGAGAGAACCCAGGAGTCCGGATTCCCAGCTGGGCTGCGGAGGGAAGACCTGAGGCAGGAAGGGGGCTGGTAGAATCCAGCCAGGCGCCCCAGGCTGTCGAGGGGCCCTGGCTGCCCCCCTGCACTGACCTGTGACGGCGTCGGTGGAGATGGGGCCGAGGCGCTTGTGGCCGGAGATGCCGTAGAGGTTGAACTTGTACTTGCGGGAGGGGAGCAGGTCGGAGACGACGAGCGTGCGGGATCCCCCGTCCACGGGCAGCGCCTGGGGTTTGCCCTCCGCGTCCCGGTACTGCAGGAGGAAGGAGTCGAAGGCCCCGGCCTGGACAGTCCAGGAGAGGCGGACGGAGTCTTTGGTGACCTCAGAGGTCGAGAGCTCCCCCAGCTTGGGCTGCGTGGCCCCTTCCTCCTCCTCCTCCTCCTGCTCCTCGTCCGGCCGGCCTGGGGAGAGGGGAGCAGCTCAGACCCGGCCCCGTCCCGTTCAGGATCAGGACGAAAGCTGCCGAACGAAAGCTGCCGAACGTTGGCAAATGCCCCCAGGCTCTTTGCAGGTGGCCTGGTTGCTGCTGGGACACGCCAGATCCCACCGGTCCTGGGCCGTCTGCCGACAGGAGGATGGATCAGAGCCGATTGCGGCCGGCGGCACGGAGCAGGGAGGGGAATTAGCCGGCCACACAATCTCCACGGGCCAGGCCGGACTCTCCGTCCCTGGCTCACGTGTTTCTGGAAGAATTCGCCGCTGGCCAGGGCAAGGGCCAGCGCGACGCAGCTCAGACCGGGGTCCCGGGTCCCTTGGCCGAGCCCGACACTCCTACGAGCCTGGTTCCCGGCCAGCGCCTCGAGAGGCGAATCGGCATCTTCCCGACGCAAAGCGCGTCCCTCACACCCTGTCCCCGCCCCATAGGCACAGAGACGCGCAGAAGGGGGCGATTCAATCCCATCATGCACCTGCCGAGGGGGCAAGGCAGGAGGAGAGGGGGAATTCCCCAGCACTGACCTGTGACGGTGTCGGTGGAGACGGGGCCGAGGCGCTTGCGGCCAGAGATGCCGTAGAGGTTGAACTTGTATCTGCGGGAGGGGGCCAGGCTGGTGACGGTGACCGTGCGGGATCCCCCGTCCACGGGCAGCACCTGGGGTTTGCCATCCGCGTCCCGGTACTGGAGGATGAAGGAGTCGAAGGTCCCTTCCTCCACGGTCCAGGACAGATTGAGGGAGTCGTGGGTGATGTCAGAGGCCGAGAGCGGCCCCAGGCGGAGCTGCATCCCGGCTCCCTCCTCCTGTGGCGCTGCGGTTGGAACAGAGGGGGAGGGTTATGGGTGAGGTAACCGCCTGCGGGGCAAACAGAGGCAGCTTCCCCCACTGTGAAGTGATGGGCTTAGGCTCTTTGCAAACTCAGGCAGTGTCACCTCTGAGATCTGGGACAAGCGACCCCTCTGTGGGGTGGAAATAGGGGAGCAAAGTGGCCGATGGAGGCAGGGTCGGCTCCAGGCACCAGCTAAGGAAGCATGTGCTTGGGGCGGCCAATCCAAAGAGACAGCAGGTCCGGTTGCTATTGGGGCAGAACGTGTGGGTCTTCGGTGGTGGGTCCCTCAGTCTCTCTTCCCCTTTGAGCTGCTGCTGAAGAGGGAGAGGGGGTGACGGGCTCACTGCTGATCCGCTGCCGAAGTGTGGAGCAGGGTGATTGACCTGCCGCCAATTGGCCTTTTTCCCCCACCGCTGCTTGGGGCGGCAGGAAATCTGGAGCTGCCCCAGATGGGGCAAGATCCCTAGGCTGTGGTCGCTGGTGGTGTGATCGCACCAAGCGAAGGGAGGTGGAGAAGGCAGCCGGGAGCGAAGGAACGTGGAAGGGCCCTGTGGACGAGGGGCTGGACAGAGCAGCGGTGGGAAGAGAGGAGGGGTGAAGAAATGCGGAAGAGAAGAAGAGACCACGGGACACAAGGAAACGCCGCGCAGGGCTGGGACAGGCAGGGCAGTGGGAAGCCAGGGGCAAAGCAAAGCGCTGAGGGGGGGGCCTGGAAAAGACCTGGCGGGGGGGAGAAGGAAGGAGGCGGCCGCTGGCTGGGACCCTCCCCCCCAGGCGCAGCCACTGACCTGTGACGGTGTCGGTGGAGATGGGCCCGAGGCGCTTGCGGCCGGAGATGCCGTAGAGGTTGAACTTGTATCTGCGGGAGGGGGCCAGGTTGGTGATGGTGACCGTGCGGGATCCCCCGTCCACAGGCAGCGCCTGGGGTTTGCCCTCCGCGTCCTTGTACTGGAGGAGGAAGGAGTCTCGAAGCTCCCCAGCCTGGACGGTCCAGGACGAAGCCTGACGGAGTCATGGTGACGTCCGGAGGCCAAGCACCCCATGCTGGCCTGGCCGGTGGGTTCCTCCTCGGCGGACCCCACGGCGGAACGAGAAGAGGCGAAGGGCGCCAGATGGGTTTCGGGCAGCCAAGACCGTCCTTGGTGGACCACTAATCCAGCCATAAATAGGGATCGGCAGAGAGGACTAACTGGGGACCGAGGGGGAGCCCCAGGGACCGACGGCCCCAGGACAGTGACGATCCTGCGGCTGAAGGAGAAGCGGGGCCGAGACATGACGACGGCAAAAGGCTGCAAAGAGCAGCCCACATTCCCGGCTTCCCGCGCCACCCCGCCCCGCGGGCAAACCGCACCAGCCTCGGGAAGCTGAGCTGAGACGGGGGAGAGAGAAAGAGACGGGGGTGAACCCAAGCACCAACATCAAAATGAAAAATCCCCATGGACACCACCAGCCCTAGAACCACTGCTCACCCACCCTTGTGCGCACCCCCCACCCCCACCCATCCACCATCCATACCTCAACCAACTGCCTCCACCCACCTGTGCGCTCCCCGCAACCCAATCCATCCCAACCACTGCTCCCACCCTGTGCACCCCCCAACCCCCCATACGCATCTCCAACCACTGCTCCACCCACCCTGTGCGCATCCCACCCCCCCATCCATCTCCAACCACATGCCACCACCCTGTGCGCATCCCCCCACCCCCCATCCATCTCCAATCCATGCTCACCCACCCCTGTGCGCATCCCCCACCCCCACCCATCCATCCGTCGCAACCTACTGCCCCACCCCTGTGCACCATCCACGCCGCCCCATCCAGCTCCACCCCCTATCCACTCCCCACCCACCCCTGTCGCATCCCCACCACCCCCCCGAATCCATCTCCAACCCTGCGCCACCCCACCCCTGTGCCACCCCCGCACCCATGCCACCCACTCCAACCACGCCCACCCACACCTTGCGCATCCCCCACGACATCCATCTCCACCACACTGCTCCACCCACCCCTGTGTCGCATCCCCTCACCCATCCATCCATGCTCCACCATCTCGCTCCACCCACCCCGCGCATCCCTCACCCAGCCATCGCCACCCACCTCCAACCACTCCCTGTGCCATCCCCCCACCCATGCCATACCATCTCCAACCACTGCTGCCACCACCCCTTGCGCATTCCCTCCACACATCCATCTCACACACTGCTTCCACCCACCCCTGTGCGCATCCCACACCCCCATCACCCGAACCACTGCTCCAACCCCACTGTCGCACGACCACCCACCCCCCCAACCCATCCAGCTCGACGCACTGCTCCCCACCCACACCCTGTGCCCACCCATCCACCCGCTCCATTCCATCCACCCACTACCGACTCCTCCACCCCACCCCTGTGCGCATCCCCCCACCCCCCCATCCATCTCCAACCCACCA
>NC_133780.1:1104767-1106485 GCF_003597395.2 Chelonoidis abingdonii | reverse complement strand
CCCCATCCACATACATCCATCTTCTTATCCATCCATCCCCATCCACATCCATCCCTCTCCTTATCCATCCATTCCCATACACGTCCATTAATCAGTCTATCCATCCATGAGATCCCCTCCATCCATTCATCCATCCATCCATCCCCACCCATTTCCATACACAGACATCCATCCATCTATCTATTCATTCATTCAGCCATGGTCCCATTGGTGGCTGCTGTCTCGACCGCACTGCAAAGCAAAGGGGGTCAGGGGGAAGGAGCTGGTGCTCCGGGAGCAGCCGCTGACCTGTGATGGTGTCAGTGGAGACGGGGCCGAGGCGCTTGCGGCCAGAGATGCCGTAGAGGTTGAACTTGTATCTGCGGGAGGGGGCCAGGTTGGTGACGGTGACCGTGCGGGATCCCCCGTCCACGGGCAGCACCTGGGGTTTGCCCTCCGCATCCTTGTACTGGAGGATGAAGGAGTCGAAGGTCCCCTCCTCCACGGTCCAGGAGAGCAAGGCAGAGTCGCGGGTGACATTGGAGGCTGAGAGCTCCCCGAGGCGTAGCTGCGTCCCGGCTCCCTTGTCCCACGGTGCCACAGCTGGAAAAGAGAGGGGGCACAGGGTGTGGAAACACTTGGTCAGGCATATGGAGGCAGCCCCTGCCTCCTGGAGCAATGGGCTCAGGCTCTCTGCAGATCCAGGCAGCGTAGCCCTGGGATCGGAGCAGGAGGGCCGCCCTGGTGGAGGAGAGGGCACGGTGGGAGCAAAGCAGTTCCCCAGCGAAAGGGGCAGAGACGTGGCTTGTGGGGCTGAGATAAGGGCAGGGGCCAGGCAGGTGTGGGGAGGGGGGAGGAGCGATGGGGGGGTATAGGAAAGGGAGAAAGAAGAAGCAGGAAAGGGGTGGGAGCATATTTGTGTGACCCCCCCGAAGGGCTTTCCAGCTCCTGGAGCCCCAGACCGAGTCTCTGGGGGCCCTGCCCAATGGACGGTAGCTGACCCCGAGCCCCAGCTGGCCTGGCGTCAGGTGGGCACAGAGCGACAGGCCACCCTTGCTGGGCACTATCGAGGGGGCTGTGTGGGGCGGGTGACCTGGACTGGCAGCCCAGGGGCAGGGCCCAGCCAGCAAGGGGACGGCCAGGCACCCCCCGACTTGGGAGGGGCAGACACAGGCCGGCTCAGGGGTCCAAGCTCTGCCCCACGGGCCCTGGAGGGGTTGGTGCTGCTCCAAGACGCCAGCTGCATGGACCCGGCAGCTCCAGCTCCGCGGTGACAAGCGTCCCACGGACAGAGCACCGACCCGGCCCGGAGAAGAGCCAGTGAGCCCCACGGGCCAGCGAGCTGGGGCCTGGCAGGAGCAGACCCTGCCCCCTGGGCGATCATCGGGGGGACTCTGGTTTGAGACGCAGCAGTGCCTGTCTCAGGGCCCCTGGCCTGTGGGGTGTGGACATGCCAGGTGAGTCTGTGAACATGGGGAGGTGGGAACTGGCTCCATTCTCCACCTGTCCTGTGTGTTAACCCGACCACACGGCACAGCAACGGGGCCGGGAGGGGAAGGGGCCAGCACACCCAGGCGCAGCCACTGACCTGTGACGCTGTCGGTGGAGATGGGGCCGAGGCGCTTGCGGCCGGAGATGCCGTAGAGGTTGAACTTGTATCTGCGGGAGGGGGCCAGGTTGGTGACGGTGACCGTGCGGGATCCCCCGTCCACAGGCAGCGCCTGGGGTTTGCCCTCCGC
>NC_133780.1:1082459-1091937 GCF_003597395.2 Chelonoidis abingdonii | reverse complement strand
GGCAGCGCCTGGGGTTTGCCCTCCGCGTCCTTGTACTGGAGGAGGAAGGAGTCGAAGTCGCCGGCCTGGACGGTCCAGGAAAGCAGGATGGAGTCGTGGGTGACGTCAGAGGCCGAGAGCTCCCCCAGGCTGGGCTGGGCGGTGGGCACCTCTTCTGTGGGTGCCGCGGCTGGAACAGAGAGAGTAGGGTGAAAGGCACAGATCATTCTATGAGTTCCCGGATACAGCCCCCCATCCATCCATACGCATCTGTCCATCCGCTCCATCCCCATCCATCTCCTTATCCAACCATCCCCATTCATATCCATCCAACTCCTTTTCCACTCATCTCCATCCACATCTATCCATCTCCTTATACATCCATTCCCAAACTCATTCATCAATTCATGACCATCAATCCATCCATTCCCATCCATACCAGGAGACATCCATGCATCTGCTCATCCATCCATCCATCCACCCTCACTGACAGCCTTCCATCTACCTATCCATCCAGCCATGACCATCCCCATCCATCCATCCCCACCGATCCCTATAGACAGCCATCCATGTATCTTTTCATTCATTCATTCACCCCATAGTCATCTATCTCTTCATTCCATCTGCTTCATACACACTGATCTCTCTGTCTCTCTGTCAATCCACCCACACACTTCCATCCACACTCCTCCATCTGTTGAATGGTCGGTAGACAGGTCGTGGAGGTTGGAATGTGCGAAGCATCTTCCCAGGAAGGTCACCGCTGGTGGCTGCTGTCCTCACCCACTGCAAAGCAAAGGGGGTGGGAGGGGAAGGGGCCGGCATCCCCGGGAGCAGCCGTTGACCTGTGATGGCGTCAGTGGAGATGGGCCCGAGGCGCTTGCGGCCGTAGATGCCGTAGAGGTTGAACTTGTATCTGCGGGAGGGGGCCAGGTTGGTGACGGTGACCGTGCGGGATCCCCCCTCCACGGGCAGTGCCTGGGTTTTGCCCTCCGCGTCCTTGTACTGGAGGAGGAAGGAGTTGAAGTCCCCGGCGTGGATGGTCCAGGAGAGCCGGATGGAGTCGTGGGTGACGTCAGAGGCCGAGAGCTCCCCTAGGCTGGGCTGGGGGGCGGGTTTCTCCTTCCATGGCGCTGTGGTGGGAACAGAGAGGGGGGTGAACGGTGCAGTCGGGGGGGGGGGGGGGGCCTCCTTCTGTGGTGCCGCCGGGCTGGAACAAGAGATGGAGGGGGGGTGAAGAGCGCCAGATCATTCGCATGAGTCCAGATACAGCACCCCTCCTCCACACACATCTGTCCATTCGCTTCAATCATGTCACATCCATCCCATCCCTCTCTCTTATTCGCATGCCAGCCCCATCCACATCCATGCCATCTCCTTATGCCATCCATCCCCATCCACATCCATCCATTCTCCTTATCCATCCATCTCAGTCCACATCAACCATCTCCTTATCCATCCACCCCATCCACATCCATCCTCTCTTACCACATCCATCCGCTCCATCCCCATACACTCAAACTATCCATCTTCAATCCATGACCATCAATCCATCCATCCATAACAGTAGATCCTGCATCCTGCCCATACCATCCATCCATCCTCACATAGACATCCATCCATCCATCCATCCACCCCCACGGACAGCCTCCATCTACCTATCCACCAGCCATGACCATCCCATCCATCCATTCCCAACCGATCCCTATAAGACAGCCATCTATGTATCTTTCATTCATTCATTCACCCATACTCATCTATTTATTCATTCCATCGCGTCATACACAACTGATCTCTCTGTCATACCACCCCACACTCCACCACACTCCCCCATCTGTTGTGAATGGGGCGGTAGAAGACAGGTCAGGGGAGGTTTGGAACCTGGAGAAGCACCTTCCAATGGAAGGTCAACCTGCTGTGATGTTGTTCCCTCACCGCAGTGCAAAGCCAAAGGAGGAGGGAGGGGGAAGGGGCTGGCATCCCGGGAGCCAGCCGCTGACCTGTGACGGTGTCGGTGGAGACGGGCCCGAGGCGCTTGCGGCCAGAGATGCCGTAGAAGGTGAACTTGTATCTGCGGGAGAGGGGGCCCAGGTTGGTGACAGTGACCGTGCGGATCCCCATACACGCGGGGGGGCACTGCCTCAGAAGGGTCGGGCGGGCACGTTGGGGGAACTGGGGCATGCCAGGGTCGGCCTCTGAGTCTTGTACTGGAGGAGGAAGGAGTGAAGGTCCCCGGTCTGGACAGTCCAGACAGAGCGGAGGTGGAGTCATTGTGATGTCGAAGGCAGAGAGCCCCCAGGCTGCGGTGGGCAGGTGGGCACCGCTTCGTGGGCCACGGCTGGAACAGAGACAGGGGTGAAGGGCGATCATCATGATCCAGATACAGCCCCCCATATCCCATCTCCACAACCACATCTGTCCATCCGCTTCATACAACATCCTACTCACCACTCCTTAAGCCATCCATCCCCATCCACATCCATCCCCTCCTTATCCATTCATACCTCACCACATAACAACCCATCTCCTTATCCATCCATCCCCATACCACATCCTACCCTCTCCTTATCCAACCACCTCTATCCACATCCATCCCCAACCACATCCATCCATCCATTCCATCCCTACCACATCATTTATCCATCCATACTCCATCCACATCCATTCACATTCATCACCATACACGTCCACCATCAGTCCACTGCTCGATCCCCATCCACTCCTTTCCTCCCCACCAATATCTCATCTATCCGTCGCTCATCTCCATCCATCCCCAAACTCATCCATCTATCCAATCCATGACCATCAACCATCCATTCCCATCCATACAGTAGACATCCATGCATTGCTTACCATGCCATCTTTCCTCCCATGATGAACATCCATTCCCATCCATCCATCCACCCCCACTGACAGCTTCCATCTACCTACCATCTAGCCATGACCATCCCCATACATCCATCCCCACCATCCCTATAGACAGCACATCCATGTATCTTTTCAACATTCATTCACCCCATACTCATCTATCTCTTCATCCCTGGCTTCATACAACACTGATTCCCTCTGTCTCTCTGTCAATCCACACACATCCCATCCACACTCCTCCATCTGTTGAATGGTCGGTAGACAGGTCGTGGAAGGTTGGAATCTGGGAAGCATCTTCCCAGAAGGTCACGCTGTGGCTGCTGCCTCTCAGCCCCACCGCAAGCAAAGGGGGTGGGAGGGGAAGGGCTGGCATCCCCGGGAAGCAGCCGCTGACCTGTGCGGTGTCGGTGAGATGGGGCCGAGGCGCTTGCGGCGTAGATGCCCGTAGAGGTTGATCTTGTATCTGTGGGAGGGGGCCAGGTTGGTGATGGTGACCGTGCGGGATCCCCGTCCACTGGCAGCGCGCTGGGGTTGCCCTCCGCGTCCTTGTACTGGAGGAGGAAGGAGTCGAAGTCGCCGGCCTGGGCGGTCCAGGAAAGCAGGATGGAGTCGTGGTGACGTCAGAGGCCGAGAGCTCCCCCAGGCTGGGATGGGGGGTGGGCACCTCTTCTGTGGGTGCCTGCGGCCTGGAACAGAGAGAGTAGGGTGAAAGGCACAGATCATCTATGAGTTCCCGGATACAGCCCATCCATGCATACGCACTGTCCATCCCGCTCCATCCCCATCCCATCTCCTTATCCAACCATCCCCATCCAATCCATCCAACTCCTTTTCCACTCATCTCCATCCACATCTATCCATCTCCTATACCATCTCATTCCCACAACTCCATTCATACATTCATGACCTCAATCCATCCATTCCCATCCATACCAGGAGACATCATGCATCTGCCATCCATCCATCTCCACACCCTCCAACTGACAGCCTCCATCTACCTATCCAGCCAGCCATGACCATCCCATCCATCCCATCCCCACGATCCCTATAGACAGCCATCCATGTATCTTTCATACATTCATTCACCCCATAGTCATCTATCTCTTCATTCCATCTGCTTCATACACACTGATCTCCTGTCTCTGCTGTCAATCCACCACACACTTCCATCCACACTCCTCCATCTGTTGAATGGTCGGTAGACAGGTCGTGGAGGTTGGAATGTGCGAAGCATCTCCCAGGAAGGTCACCGCTGGTGGCTGCTGTCCTCACCCACTGCAAAGCAGAAGGGGTGGGAGGGGAAGGGCGGCACCCGGGAGCAGCCGTTGACCTGTGATGGCGTCGTGGGAGATGGGCCCGAGGCGCTTGCGGCCCGTAGATGCCGTAGAGGTTGAACTTGTATCTGCGGGAGGGGGCCCAGGTTGGTGACGGTGACCGTGGCGGGATCCCCCTCCAGGGCAGTGCCTGGGTTTTGCCCTCCGCGTCCTTGTAACTGGAGGAGGAAGGAGTGCAAGTCCCCGGCCTGGATCGTGCCAGGAGAGCCGGATGGAGTCGTGGGTGACGTCAGAGGCCGAGAGCTCCCCTAGGCTGGGTCTGGGGGGTCGGGTTTCTCTCTCCAATGGCGCTGTTGGTGGAACCAAAGAGGGGGGGAAGAGGTGCAGTCGGGGGGGGGGGTGGCTCACCCCGATCCATGGGAAAGCCGGAATTATTCCCAGTGAGAGGGATCCTGCAAGAGAGGATTAAGTGGGGGAAGGGTTGCAGGAGCCCTGGGAGTGGCCCAGGACACAGACAAATCCTGACTCTGGGAAGGACAGCTGGGGACAGACAGAATGAACGGGGTATGCTCTGCAAAGAGGACCACTTCCTGGGTTACCCGCAGCCACCCGCATCCATGGAGGGTCGGCCCAGAGTGACGCGCAGAAACCACGTAGCAGACTGAGCTGAGACAGGAGAGAGGGAAAGGAAAGAGAACAAGAAGAGAAAGAGAGGGGTGAACGAAAACACCATCAATGGAAAGATCCCCATTGACACCAGCCGCCTGAAACTCCATCCCCATCATCCATTTTGCATTCACATCCATACCACTCCATTAATACCCAGTGTCTGACCCGTCCCTTCCCACATCTTCTACCACTCATTCATTTTCCACAGGGTACCGCCGTTTCTCTTACCCTTTTTCAAACACACAACATGCACCATCTAATCCTTCCAATCCGTCAGATAACAGCGCCCATCCACGTGCCCATCAAACCACACCCATACTATCCATCCCATCCACAAGGCTGCTTATCCATCCATCCATTCATAAAATCCCTGCTTTCATCTGCTGAATGATCAGTAGCCAGGGTCATAGAGACACACCCTGAGGCTTGGAAGTTGTCTTGCTGGGATGGTCCCGGGAGTGCTGACCAATGTTTGCCACCGGGGCACACTGCATACAGACAAAGCATGGGGCTGACAAGGGGGGAAGGGGCTGCGTGTCTCTGGGAGATGCTGCTGACCTGTGTACACGCGCGTACGTGGAGGAATGGCGAGGCGCTTTGCGGCACGGAGACGCCATAGATTGAACTTGTATCGTGCAGGATGGGGCCAAGGGTTGCGTGACGGTGAACCGTTGCGGGATCCCCCCGATCAACGGCAAGCGGCGCTGGGGTCTGCCTCCGCGACCTTGTCTCGGAGGAGGAAGGAAGTCGAAGTCCCCAGGCACTGGACAGGTCCAGGGAGGAGCAGATGGGTAGGTCGTGGGTGAGGTTGGAGGCTGAGAGCTCCTCACCAGGCTGGGCTGGGAACCCGAGGCGCCTCCGTCGGGTGCCAGAGCGGCTGGAACAAACGGGGAGAGAAGGTGGGTTAAGGGCGCAATATCACCTGTCTGGGATAAAATGGCACAATTGAGGGAAGAGAAAAGAAGTAGAAGTGGAGGAAAAAAAATAAAGACTAAAGCAAAAAAAAATAAAAGATGAATGAGGAAGAGGGGAAACGTACACATATTGAAAACAGGAAGAGAAAAAAAGGGAGAAGCAGCAAAGGAAGAAGGAGAGGAAGGAAGAATCCGAGGGAAGGGGAAGACAGAGAGATCGGAAGGGAGAACGGGCACGAACGAAAGCCTGAGAGGGAGGAAGCAGGAAGAATGAATGGGGCAAGGGCATGTTGAACAAACAGCGCACAGAAGGGCAAAGGAAAGAGAACTGATGGAGCAGAAGGAAAAGACAGAGAGGAAAGCAGAGGAGAGCAGATATAGAGGTAGAGTTGGTTCGGTGACAGGCAAGGAGGGAGAAAGGGGAGGGGCCACTCAGGAGATGATCGGACATAAAGAGAAAGGAAGGGGAGGCCAAAGAGAAGGCGCAAACCAGCTGGAAGGTAGAAGCAGGCAGTGAAGAGAGATCAAGAGGACATTGGATGGACAGAAGGTAGAAAGGAAGAAAGAGCCGTTGCCTGAGATTGAGAGAAGTTGAAAGGCAGAAACAGAGAGAAAGGTGGAAGGAGACGGAGCATGAGGAGAAGGAGGACGCAGCCGTGGACGCTGGGACGAGGCTATATGACGGCGCCGATGACTCAGCACAGACAGAACTATACAGCGCAATGCCCCATGGCTGTGGGTTGTAGCGATGAAGCAAGGCACAAGCGGTGCAGAAGGAACGTGAAGGTCAAGCAGCAAGCGGCCGAAGAGACCCAGGCATCTGGGAGCAGCTGCTGACCTTGACAGCATTTGGTGAGACAGGGCCGAGGCGCTTGCGGCAGAGATGCCTACGAGGTGAACTTGTATCTGGCGGAGGGGGCGCAGGTCATGGACGGTGAGGGAGCAGGCATGGGCACCACCACGGGCCAGTGCCCGGAGGGTTGCCCCTCTGCGTCCCGGTACTGGAGGATGAAGGAGTCGAATGTCCCCTCCTCCACAGTCCAGGAGAGGTCGATGGAGTCGTGGCCTGCGTTGGCCGCTGAGAGCTCCCCCAGGCGGAGCTGCATCCCAACTGCCTCCTCCCGCGGTGCCACGGCTGGAAGAGAGATTGCAGGGGTGAGGGGCATGGCCACTCGCTGAGTCCAATGAGGGACAAAGAACCAGAGAGAGCAAGGGCAAGGCAAGCCAGGGGCTCCTCCCCATTACCCAGGGACCTGCAGGGCGTGAAAAGTTCAGCGGGGAGGTCGCATAGGAGCAAAAAGGAGAAATGGGATGCGGAGACAGGGGCCTTGGTGACTCTGAGTGTATCCTGAATGGGATAGATGGATGGATGAATGGAGATGTGGGTACACGATGTAATGGATGGATGCTGTGGGTGGCTGGATGGATGTGGGTGGACGGATGGATGGATGTGTGGGTACATGTTGGAGATGGATGGATGCTGTGGGTGGACGGATGGATGGATGGATGGCGGTGTGGGTACATGCTGGAGATGGATGGATGGATGGAGGTGTGGGTACATGCTGGAGATGGATGGATGGATGGAGGTGTGGGTACATGCTGGAGATGGATGGATGCTGTGGGTGGACGGATGGATGGAGGTGTGGGTACATGCTGGAGATGGATGGATGGATGCTGTGGATGGATGGATGGATGGATGGTGTGGGTNGCCAGCCGTCTATTCGTCCATCCAGCCGTCCCTCCATCCATCCAGCCCCAGAAAATCCTCCATCTTTACTCCACACACACATCCATCCATCCATCACCATACCAGCCGTCCCTCCATCCAGCCAGCCGTCTATCCGTCCAGCCATGCATTCATCACCACGACCATCTGGTCCTCATTTCTGACAATGGCAGCTGGTCAGAGTTACACATATACAGCTCCCCATGCATCCCCCAAAACACTCATCCTTCCCCACACACATCCATCCATCATCCATCCATCCCAATACACCTCCGCCCACCCTTCCCCCATCCCTCCATCCGCCCCGATACACCTCCGCCCATCCTTCTTCATCCCTCCATCCGCCCCGATACACCTCCGCCCACCCTTCCACCCTTCCCCTGTCCTTCCATGCATCCCGATACACCTCCGCCCACCCTTCCCCCATCCCTCCATCCACCCCGATACACCTCTGCCCACCCTTCCACCCTTCCCCTGTCCTTCCATCCATCCCGATACACCTCTGCCCACCCTTCCTCCGTCCCTCCATCAGCCCCGATACACCTCTACCCATCCTTCCCCCGTCCCTCCATCCACCCCGATACACCTCCATCCGCTCATCCCTCTATCCGTCCTGATGCACCTCCGCCCACTCTTCCTGCTGTCCATTCTCATACACACACACCTGCCCACCCATCCATTCTAATTCACATCTGCCTTCCCACCTGTCCTGTCTGTCCGTCCATCCGTCCATCCCCATAAATATCCATTCCTCTATTTTTTCATACATCTTCATCCACCCCATAGACAGTCATCCATCTACCTGTGCATTCAGCCATCCATCCCTTTACATAACTCTCCATTCACTCAACCTGCCCCATGCACATCCACAGCCTCACCCAGCCAGCCAGCCACACTCTCTCTAGCCGGCCAGCTGCTTGTGAAGGCTGGAGGATTGGACACATCTTCCTTGGATAGTCCCAGCCCAGGGGTCAGTGTCTCTGACACTGCAAAGCAAAGAGGGTGGGAGAGGCAGAGGCCAGGACTCTTGGAGCAGCCGCTGACCTGTGACGGTGTCGGTGGAGATGGGCCCGAGGCGCTTGCGGCCTGAGATGCCGTAGAGGTTGAACTTGTATCTGCGGGAGGGGGCCAGGTTGGTGACTGTGACCGTGCGGGATCCCCCATCCACGGGCAGCGCCTGGGGTTTGCCCTCCGCGTCCTTGTACTGCAGGAGGAAGGAGTCGAAGTCCCCGGCCTGGATGGTCCAGGAGAGCAGGATGGAGTTGTGGGTGACGTCAGAGGCCGAGAGCTCCCCTAGGCTGGGCTCCTCCTCCCCCTGCGCCACCGCGCCTGGAAGAGAGAGAGGCGGGTGAAGAGCGTGGCCGTGGTGGGGGTGGCTCACCAGATCCTGGGGGGTCTGGGTTATTCTGAGCCAGAGGGGATCTGCAGAGAGGATTAGTGGGGGGAGAGTGCAGGAAGCCCAAGGGACCAGTCCCAGGACACAGACGGATTCTGCTTCTGGGAAGTAGAGTTACAGACAGGTGGATGGTGAAAGTCTATAAAGAGGATCCCACATTCCCGAATTCCCCGCAGCCATCCCACCTCCTTGGAAGGGTCGGCCCAGCGCGACCAGCACAAGCCTTGGTGAGAGCTGAGCTGAGACGGGAGGAGAGAGGGGGAAGGAAGAACAAATGACAGAGAAAAAGAAGGGGGTGAACCCAAACCTTCAACGTAATGGAAAGATCCCCACTGACACCCATCCAGCCCCAGAAAAGCCTCTGTCTTCACTCCCCACACACATCCATCCGTCCATCACCATACCAGCCATTCCTCCATCCATCCATCCAGCCGTCCCTCCATCCCTCCATCCAGCCAGCTGTCTATCCATCCAGCTGTCCCGCCATTCGTCCAGCCAGCCAGCCGTCTATTCGTCCATCCAGCCGTCCCTCCATCCATCCAGCCCCAGAAAATCCTCCATCTTTACTCCACACACACATCCATCCATCCATCACCATACCAGCCGTCCCTCCATCCAGCCAGCCGTCTATCCGTCCAGCCATGCATTCATC
>NC_133780.1:1079999-1082115 GCF_003597395.2 Chelonoidis abingdonii | reverse complement strand
CCATCTGTCCATCCATCCATCCATCCCTCCATCCCCATACACAGCTCCTTTCTTATCCATCTATCACCAAACCCTCCATCTGCCCATCCATCCATCCCCATAGACAGCTCCTTATCTACCTATCACCAAACCCTCCATCTGTCCATCCAGCCATCCATCCCTCCATCCCCATACACAGCTCCATATCCATCTATCACCAAACCTCCATCTGTCCATCCATCCCTCCATCCATCCATCCCCATACACAGCTCCTTATCCATCTATCACCAAACCCTCCATCTGTCCATCCATCCATCCATCTGTCCATCCCCATACACAGCTCCTTATCCATCTATCACCAAACCCTCCATCTGTCCATCCATCCATCCATCCATCCATCCCCATACACAGCTCCTTCCTTATCCATCTATCACCAAACCTTCCATCTGTCCATCCATCCCTACATCCCCATACACAGCTCCTTATCCATCTATCACCAAACCTCCATCTGTCCATCCATCCATCCATCCCTCCCTCCATCCCCATACACAGCTCCATATCCATCTATCACCCAAACCTCCATCCATCCTTCCATCCATCCATCCATCATCCATCCCTATACACATAAGCCTACTTGCCCACCCACCTGTCCATCTCCATACACATCCTCCCACCCGCGCATCCACCCATCCATCCCCACACACATCCGCCCACCCGCCCAGCAGTCCATCCATCCACATCTGTATCCATTCCTATATCTACCCGACCATCTCCTCCATCCATTCATCCAAATACACACCCCTCTGTCCATTCAGCCATCCCTCCACACAACCCCTCCATCCATCCATCAATCCATCCATCCATCCATCCAGAAATCCAGCTTCCCCTCTCTAACTGGTGAATGGCCAGCAATCTGTTTGTGGAGGCTGGAGGACTGGAAGCATCTTCCTGCGAATGTCTCGGCCCTGTGGCTGGTGTCCTCACTGCACTGCAAAGCAAAGGGGGTGGGAGGGGAAGGGACCCTTCCCCCCAAGAGCAGCCGCTGACCTGTAACGGTGTCGGTGGAGATGGGGCCGAGGCGCTTGCGGCCGGAGACGCCGTAGAGGTTGAACTTGTATCTGCGGGAGGGGGCCAGGTTGGTGATGGTGACCGTGCGGGATCCCCCCTCCATGGGCAGCGCCTGGGGTTTGCCCTCCTTGTCCTTGTACTGCAGGAGGAAGGAATCGAAGTCCCCGGCCTGGACAGTCCAGGAGAGCAGGATGGAGTCGCGGGTGACGTTGGAGGCTGAGAGCTCCCCCAGGCTGGGCTGGGCGGTGGGTTCATCCTTCCATGGCGCTGTGGCGGGAACATAGAGAGGGAAGTGAAGGCCACATCCAGGGTTGGGGGCGGCTTTCCTGGTTCTTCAGGGGCTTGATTATTCCCAGCCAGAGGGCATCTGCATAGAGGATTAGCAGGGGAGGGGGCAGGGAGCCCCAGTGACCAGCCCCAGGACACAGCCGGATCCTGAAGCTGGGAAGGAGAGCTGGGGACAGACAGACGGATGGTGCATGTCTGCAAAGAGGATCCCACATTCCTGTGTTCTCCACGGTCATCCCGCCCATGAAGGGTGTGACGTTACGAGTGTAATATAATATCTCATTGACAGGTGCCAGGGCCAGAAAGAGTTAATTACCTCACAGACTGACCTGACCCGGGGCCGGACTTTATAGACTGGTTAGGAAGGTCTGTAAATGAACAGAGCTTTGAAATGCAGCTGCATTGTTAGAGAGAGAAGTTGTCATTTACGTGAGTGTGTGACACTGTGCACAACTCCATATATAGACACACATCCATCCATCGATCTGTGCGTCCACACAGACAGCTGTTCCTTTCCATTTCCCAACACGTCGCCCCATTGATCCCATCCACCCCACGTGTCCTTCCATCCTGCCTCTGAGCCACACGCATCCATCCACCCACCTACCAATCCTTCCCCATACACCCCATAACACACAGCCATCCATCCACCTACCAATCCTTCCCCATACACCCCATAACACATCCATCCACCCACCTACCAATCCTTCCCCATACACCCCATAACACACAGCCATCCATCCACCTACCAATCCTTCCCCATACACCCCATAACACATCC
>NC_133780.1:1073350-1076534 GCF_003597395.2 Chelonoidis abingdonii | reverse complement strand
TCCATCCATCCATCCCCATACACATCCACCCACCTTACCGTCTGTACGTCCATCCATCCATCCCCATACACATCCACCCACCTTACTGTCTGTACGTCCATCCATCCATCCCTATAAACATCCCTGTCCATCCCCATACACATCCCCCCAGCCATCCGTCCACCCATCAGTCGCTATACACACCTGCCCACCAGTCCATCTCTCCATCCATCAGCTACACATCTGCCCCCCCATCATCTGATCATCCCTATATATATCTATTCCTCTTTCTATGGATCCATTACCATCCCCTCCATCCATCCATCTCTATCCGTCCCCATAGACATCCTATTAATTCATCCATCCATCTGTTCCTAGACACATCTATCCATTCACTCAACCTGCCCCATGCACAATACAGCTGTCTGTCTATCCATCCATCCCCACCCACATTCTTCCTTCAACCCATTGAATGGCCACCAATCTGCTTGTGGAGGGCGGAGGTTTGGAAGTGTCTTTCTGGGAAGGCCCTGGCCCAGTGGACAGTGTCCTTGACACTGTAGAGCAAAGGGGGTTGGGAGAGGAAGGGGTCGGGCCCTGGGAGCAGCCGCTGACCTGTGACTGCATTAGTGGAGATAGGTCCGAGGCGCTTGCGGCCGGAGACACCATAGAATTTGAAGTTGTATCTGTGGGAGGGGGCCAGGTTGGTGACGGTGACCGTGCGGGATCCCCCGTCCACGGGCAGCGCCTGGGGTTTGCCCTCCGCGTCCTTGTACTGGAGGAGGAAGGAGTCGAAGTCCCCGGCCTGGACGGTCCAGGAGAGCAGGATGGAGTCGTGGGTTATGTCGGAGGCCGAGAGCTCCCCCAGGCTGGGCTCGGCGGTGATTTCTTCCTCCCGCTGCACTGCAGCTGGAAGAGAGACAAGGGGGTGAAGGGGGAGGCTGAGGTGGGGGTGACTCACTGGGATCTTGGGGGGCTGGGTTAGTTCTAGCCAGAGGGGATTTGCAGGGAGGATTAGCAGGGGAGGGTGCAGGGAGCCCAAGGACTTGTCCCAGGACACGGCCGGATCCTGCTGCTGCGAAGGAGAGCTGGCACAGACAAATGGATGGAGGATCCCGCATTCCCAGGTTCCCCGTGGCCATCCTGCCTCCATGGAGGGTTCAGCCGAGAGTGACCGGCACAAACCTCAGTGAAGACTGAGTGAGATGGGAGGAGACAGAGGGAAGGAAGAAGAAATGAGACAGAAAGAAAAGGGCGTGAACCAAACCACCAATGTCAACGGATGACACTTATCTTTTCCCAGGCTCTCCACCATCCTCATACACACCCATCTATCCACTCGTCCATCCGTGTATCTATCACCTTACCCACCCTGTCCTTGGAGCGGATAATGCAACCTGGCCCCAGAGTTACAAATATACATGTACCCATGAATCCCCCAAAACACCCATCCAACCGCTCTACCGTCTGTACGTCCATTCATCCAACCCCAAACACATTCACTCACACTTCCATCCATTCATTCAACCCCATAGACATCCACCCAGCCTTCCGTCCATCCGTCCATCCATCACTTGCCATACGCCCCCCGAACCAGTCCGCCTGTCCATCCATCCTCCTACACATCCATCCACCCACCTATCCATCCCCATATATATCCATTCCTTTATCTATCCATCCATTACCATCCCCTCCATCCATCCATCCATCTCTATCCACCCCCATAGACAGCACCCATCTAACTGTTAATTCATCCATCCATCCCCATACACATCTATCAGTTCATGGAGGACAGATAGGTCCATCAATGGCTATTGGCAGGGATGGGGTCCCGAGCCTCTGTTTGCCAGAAGCTGGGAATGGGTGACAGGGGATGGATCACTGGATTATTCCCTGTTCTGTTCATTCCCTCTGGGGCACCTGGCACTGGCCACTTTCGGCAGACAGGACACTGGGTTAGATGGAAGTTTGGTCTCACTCAGTGCAGCTGTTCCATGTTCTTATCCATTCACTCAATCTGCCCTATACACACCCATCCAGCTCTCTGTCTATCCAGTCTGCCACCCACTCATCCATTCACATCCACACTCCTCTCTCTGTCTATTGAATGGCCGCCAATCTGCTTGTGGAAGCTGGAGGCTTGGAAGCATCTTCCTGGGAAGGTCCTGGCCCAATGGACAGCGTCCCTGACACTGCAAAGCAAAGGGGGTGGGAGGGGAAGGAGCTGGCGCCCTGGGAGCTGCTGCTGACCTGTGATGGTGTCGGTGGAGATGGGCCCGAGGCGCTTGTGGCCGGAGATGCCGTAGAGGTTGAACTTGTATCTGCGGGAGGGGGCCAGGTTGGTTACGGTGACCACGCGGGATCCCCCATCCACGGGCAGCGCCTGGGGTTTTCCCTCCGCGTCCTTGTACTGCAGGAGGAAGGAGTCGAAGTCCCCAGCCTGGACGGTCCAGGATAGCAGGATGGAGTTGTGGGTTATGTCAGAGGCCGAGAGCTCCCCCAGGCTGGGCTGGGCGGTGGGTACTGCCTCCGTCGGTGCCGTGGCTGGAACAGAGAGAGGGGAGTGAAGGGGGCGACTCACTGGGATCTTGGGGGGCTGGGTTATTTCTAGCCAGAGGAGATTTGCAGGGAGGATTAGCAGGGGAGGGGGCAGAGAGCCCCAAGGACTTGTCCCAGGACACAGCCGGATCCTGCTGCTGCGAAGGAGAGCTGGGGACAGACAGATGGATGGTGCATGGCTACAAAGAGAATCCCGCATTCCCACCTGGGCTCCCCACAGCCACTCCACCTCCGCAGAGGGGTTGGCCCAGAGGAACTGGCACAAACTTTGGTGAGAGCTGAGCTGAAACAGAAGATAGAAAGGGAAGGAAGAAGAAACAAGACAGAAAGAGAAGGAGTGAACCATAGCCACCAACATGATGGAAAGAGCCCCACTGACACCCATCCAGCCCCAGAAACTCCTCTGTCCATCCCTCCATCCTCATCCCTCCATCAGATGCCATCCCTCCATCCCCTGCACCCTCGTCCCTCCATCAGATACCATCCCTCCATCCCCTCCATCCTCATCCCTCCATCAGATACGATCCCTCCATTCCCTACACCCTCATCCCTCCATCAGATACCATCCCTCCATCCCCTACACCCTCATCCCTCCATCAGATACCATCCCTCCATCCCCTACACCCTCATCCCTCCATCAGATACC
>NC_133780.1:1067168-1072161 GCF_003597395.2 Chelonoidis abingdonii | reverse complement strand
GCCCAAAATGCCGTTAGCCTTCTTGGCAAGAAGGACACACTGTCGACTCATATCCAGCTTCTCATCCACTGTAACCCCTAGGTCCTTCTCTGCAGAATTGCTTCCTAGCCATTCAGTCCCTAGTCTGTAGCAGTGCATGGGATTCTTCTGTCCTAAGGGTGGGACGCTGCACTTGTCCTTGTTGAACCTCATCAGATTTATTTTGGCCCAATCCTCCAATTTGTCTAGGTCCCTCTGTATCCTATCCCTCCCTCTAGCGTATCTACCACTCCTGCCAGTTTAGTGTCATCTGCAAACTTGCTGAGGGTGCAGTTCCACGCCGTCCTCCAGATCATTAATGAAGATATTGAACAAAACCGGCCCCAGGACCGACCCTTGGGGCACTCGGCTTGAAACCGGCTGCCAACTAGACATGGAGCCGTTGATCACTACCCGTTGAGCCTGACAATCTAAGCAGCTTTCTATCCACCTTATAGTCCATTCATCCAGCCTAGACTTCTTTAACTTGCTGGCAAGATACTGTGGGAGACCACTGTGATGTTATTGACACGAACTGGGACCGTATAGATCATTGTTGCAACCAAGGTCCTGTAGTGGCACCAAATCTCGTGCGAAGAGGGTGACGTGAGGTGTCTCTGAGGAGGTTCTGGTTGGCTGGTTACGATGATGCTCTCGGGGTGCAGGTATCTGTGTTGTATTTCAAGTTACAAGTCTTGGCTCTGTCTTGTCTGTGTGTCACACTTGTGCTGTGCCTGTGGGTCACACCCCAGACAATGTGGCATCAGCTCTGCCTGGCCTGCTTGATGGCCCGTTAAGGACCATCAACTACAACTGACCCATTGAGAGAAGCAGATACACCTGGTGACTCAGCAAGGCAGGGTCAGGCCTATGGACCGAACTCTGAGGCTTCCAGGCCATGTGCTGGGCAGCTTGTGTTGGAGACAAAGGAAGCACTAGCCATACGGCAAAGAGACTATAAAAGGCAGATGCATTATCTCCATCTTGTCTTCAATCCTGCTTCGTACCTCTGGAGGGACTTTGCTACAAACTGAAGCTCTGAACAAAGGACTGAATGACCCATCCCAGCGGGGCACGTTCCAGAGACTTGATTTGAACCTGCAGTTTACTCCATCATTGCTACAAGCCTGAACCAAGAACGTTGCCATTACTGTTAATTCCATTTAACAGTTCTAGCTCTCGTCTCTATTTCTTTCTTTTTATTAACAAACCTTTAGATTTTAGATTCTAAAGGACTGGCAACAGCGTGATTTGTGGGTAAGATCTGACTGGTATATTGACCTGGTCTGGGGCTTGGTCCTTTGGGATTGAGAGAACCTTTTTTCTTTTATTGGGGTATTGGTTTTCATAACCATTTGTCCCCATAAGGAGCAGTGCTGGTGGTGATTCAAGGGAACTGCAGTGTCTGAGGGAATTGCTTGTGTGACTTCTGGTTAGCCAGGGGGGTAAAACTGAAGTTCTCTCTATTTGGCTGGTCAGTCTTGGGCTGTGACTGCTCTGCTTCAAGCAATTTGTCCTGAATTGATACTCTCAGTAGTGTCCCACCAGAGGCAGCTTCGTTACAACCATATCAAAAGTTTTTCTAAAGTCAAGATATATCACATCCACCACTTTCCCCACATCCACAGACCCAGTTATCTCCTCATAGACGGCAATCAGGTTGGTCAGGCATGGCTTGCCCTTGGTGAATCCATGTTGACTGTTCCTGATCACCCTCTTCTCCTCCAAGTGGCTCAAAATGGATTCTTTGAGGACCTGCTCCATGGTTTTTCCAGGGACTGAGGTGAGGCTCACCGGTCTGTAGTTCCCCGGATTCTCCTTTTTAAAAGCTGGGCACTATATTTACCTTTTTCCAGTTGTCCGGGACCCACCCCACCACCCGTCCGCCAGGAGTTTTCAAAGATAATGGCTCTGCAACTACATCAGCCAATTCCCTCAGCACCCTTGGATGCATTAGATCCAGCTCAAATGGACTTGTGCATGTCCAGCTTTTCTGAGGGCTGCTCACCTCCTCCCCATACTGTGCTGCTCAGAACAGCAGCCTGGGAGCTGACCTTGTCTGTGAAGACCGAGGCAAAAAAGCATTGAGAACTTCCCCTTTTTCCACATCCTCTGTCACTAGGTTGCCTCCCTCATTCAGTAAGGGGCCCACACTTTCCTTGACTTTCTTCTTGTTGCTAACATACCTGTAGAAACCCTTCTTGTTACCCTTTAAATCCCTTGATAGCTACAACTCCAGTTGTGCTTTTGTCTTCTTGATTACACCCCGGCATGCTCGAGTCATACTTTTCTACTCCTCCCTAGTCATCTGTCCAAGTTTCCACTTCTTGTAAGCTTCCTTTTTGTGTTTAAGGTCACTGAAGATGTCACTGTTAAGCCAAGCTGGTCGCCTGCTATATTTGCTATTCTTTCTGCACATCGGGATGGTTTGTTCCTACGCCCCCAATAAGGCTTCTTTAAAATACAGCCAGCTCTCCTGGACTCCTTTCCCCCTCATGTTATTCTCCCACGGGATCCTGCCCATCAGTTTCCTGAGGGAGTCAGTCTGCTTTTCTGAAGTCCAGGGTCCGTATTCTGCTGCTCTCCTTTCTTCCCTGTGTCAGGATCCTGAACTCGACCATCTCATGGTCACTGCTGCCCAGGTTCCCACCCACTTCTACTTCCCCTACCAATTCTTCCCGTTTGTGAGCAGCAGGTCAAGAGGAACACGGCCCCTAGTTGGTTCCTCCAGCACTTGCACCAGGAAGTTGTCCACAGCGCTCTCCAGAAACTTCCTGGATTGTCTGTGCACTGCTGTGTTGCTCTCCCAGCCCATGTCAGGGGGATTGAAGTCCCCCATGAGAACCAGGACCTGTGATCTGGAAACTTCAGTTAACTGTCTGAAGAAAGCCTCGTCTACTTCATCTCCCTGGTCTGGTTGTCTATAGCAGACTCCCACCACGACATCAGCCTTGTTGCTCTCGCCTCTAAACTTAACCCAGAGACTCTCAGGTTTTTCTGCAGTTTCATACCAGAGCTCTGAGCAGTCATATCGCTCCCTTACATACAATGCAGCCCCCACTCCTTTCCTGCCTTGTCTGTCCTTCCTGAACAGTTTATACCCATCCATGACAGTGCTCCAGTCATGTGAGTTATCCCACTTCTCTGTTATTCCAATCACATCATAGTTCCTTGACTGTGCCAGGACTTCCAGTTCTCCCTGCTAGTTTCTTGTGTTCATGTACAGGCACCGAACTAGCCTATTGTCCTGCTTTCCCAGTTTAAATCAGGAGACCTCCCCTGTTGCACCCTTCTCCTTGTGTTTCCTCTTGGTATCCCACTTTCCCACTTGCCTCTGGGCTTAAGCCTCCATCCCCCGACGAACCTAGTTTAAAGCCCTCCTCACTAGGTTAGCCAGCCTGCTTGCGAAGATGCTCTTTCCTCTCTTCGTTAGGTGGAGCCGATCTCTTCCTAGCAATCCTCCTTCCTGGAACAACATCCCATGGTCTAGGAATCCAAAGCCTTCTCTCCGACACCACCTGCATAACCAGGCCTTCACCTCCACAATTCGATGGTCCCTACCTGGGCCTTTTCCTTCAACACAGAGGATGGACGAGAACACAACTTACTCCTCAAACTCCTTATCCTTCTTCCCAGAGCCACGTAGTCTGCAGTGACCTGCTCAAGATGGTTCTTGGCAGTATTGTTGGTGCCCATGTGGAGAAGTAGCAGGGGGTAGCGGTCCGAGGGTTTGATCAGTCTCAGCAGACACTCTGTCACATCCTGGCTTCTAGCTCCAGGCAAGCAGCACACGTCTCGAGTCTCCTGGTCTGGTCGGCAGATGGATGACTGCCCCCTTAGGAGGGAGTCCCCGACCATCACCACCCGTCTCCTTCTCTTGGGAGTGGTGGTCATGGAACCCCCATCCCTAGGACAATGCATCCCATGCCTTCTGGCCAATGGGGTCTCTCTCTCTGATCCCTTCCCTCAGATAACTCTTCCAAAGCCTTCTCCGCTGTGGTACCTGTGCAGAGAGCCTGAAAACGGTTTCTTATTTCTGTCTGCACTGGGGGTACATGGGTTCTCCTCTTCCTTCGTCTGGAGGTCACATGCTGCCAGCTTCCTTCCCCCTTTTGCGCTGCCCTCTCGGATTCTTCAGCTCGCTGTGCCTGCAGAACCAAATGCTGACTTCTGTCCATAGTCTTCATTTTCTCTGATGCAACGCAGGGTTGATGCTTGGGTCTCTAGTCCTTTAACCTTCTCTTCCAATATGGAGACCAGCCTGCACTTCACACAGACGAAGTCACTTCTGTCCTCTAGGAGACAGATAAACATGGCACATCCCATACAGGTCCCAACAGCTGATCGCTCACTATCCATATTGTCTTCCTTCTAAGAGCCCCTTCAGATGTTGCATTTACCACTCACAGAAGCCTGAAAGGCAAAAACTCTCTGTGGGAACTCCCCACAAGCGAACTCCCAGGCAAACTCTCTCTGTTTGCCTCTCTGTTCACCATTCACTTGGTTTGCAACTGGCTGCTTTTTTATAAGGCTGCTGGCTGGAAGCAGCTGGCCCGGCTCAAAGCCTCCCTCCACTCAATCAATCAGGTGCCCCTGGAACAAAGCACACCCAATTTCCACTTTTCAATCAACCAACCACACAGTCCAACAGTCCCTCCAACGAGCACCAAACAAATGGTCACAGCAGACAGACACTCGGATACTCACCCCACCAGCTCACAACACAGATGCCCTTATGCGGCACACCCTGTACCTCCTCTCACACAGTTCCCAGGCAAACTACCTCTGTTTGTATGTCCTCTGCTCGCTGCTCACTCAGTTCGCAAGTGCGGGTTTTCTTATTAGGCTGCTGGCTCGAAGCATCCACCTCCACCCACCCGGCCCAAAACTGGCTGCAGTGCTCCAGATGTGGCCTTACCAATGCTGAATAGAGGGGAATGATCACATCCCTCAATCTGCTGGCAGTGGTCCTACT
>NC_133780.1:1044150-1065105 GCF_003597395.2 Chelonoidis abingdonii | reverse complement strand
TCCATCCCCAACCACTCCTCCACCCATCCCTGTGCGCACCCATCCACCCATCCATCCATCCCGAACCACTCGTCCATTCATCCCTGTGTGCACCCATCCACCTATCTGCCCGTCCATCCCCAACCACTCCTCCACCCATCCCTGTGCGCACCCATCCACCCATCCATCCATCCCGAACCACTCGTCCATTCATCCCTGTGTGCACCCATCCACCCATCTGCCCGTCCATCCCCAACCACTCCTCCACCCATCCCCGTGTGCACCCACCCACCCATCCATCCATCCATCCCCAACCACTCCTCCACCCACCCCTGTGCTCACCCACCCACCCGCCTGTCCATCCATCCCCAACCACTCCTCCACCCATCCCTGTGTGCACCCATCTACCCACCCGCCCGTCCATCCATCCCCAACCACTCCTCCAACCACGCCTGTGCGCACCCACCCACTCACCCACCCATCCATCCATTCCCTACCACTCTTCCACCCATCCCTGTGCGAACCCACCCACCCATCCATCCCCAACCACTCCTCCACCCACCCCTGTGCACACCCAGCCACCTACCCGCCTGTCCATCCATCCCCAACCACTCCTCCACCCACCCGTGCGCACCCACCCACTCACCCACCCATCCATCCATCCCCAACCACTCCTCCATCCATCCCTGTGCACACCCAGCCACTCACCCGCCCGTCCATGCATCACCACACCCAACCCAGCCCTTACTGCTGCTGGAGTCACCTGGCAGAAGAGTTATTCATACACAGCTACCCGTGCATCCCCCAAAACACCCATCCACCCCCATCCATATCTGCCCACCCTTCCGTCTGTCCATGCCTCCATATACCCGTATCCATATCTATTCACCTTCTATCCCTCTGTCCATCCATCCCCTCCAATACATATGTACCCACTCTTCCATCAGCCCATCCATCCACCTCCATACATATCTACCCACTTTTCCATCCATACCCCCATCCATATCTATCCACCCTTCCATCTTTCCATCCATCCATCTCCATTCATCTATCTATGTATCGGTGGCCATCCCCTCCATCCATCCCTCCACCCGTGTAGACACCCATCCATCTGCTCCTATACAGATCAATTCATTTACCCAACCCGTTCCATGCACAATGATCCAGCTGTCTGTCTGTCTGTCCATCCATACATCCACCCATCCCTATCCACTCTCTTGTCTCTGCCCATTGAATGGCCAGCAGTCTAGTTGTGGACGGACGGATGGACAGACAGGTGGATGGATGAATGGACAGATGGATGCTCTCATCCCTCTGCACCTGCTTCCACACTCCAGTCCTTGCTTCTTTCCCTTCTTTGCTCGTTCTCCTTTCTCATTTCCTTGGAAGCATCTTTTTGGGAAGGTCCCAGCCCAGTGGTCAGTGTCCCCACCACACTGCAATGCAAAGGGGCAGTAGCGAAAGGGACTGGTGCCCCGGGTCCAGCCGCTGACCTGTGACGGTGTCGGTGGAGACGGGGCCGAGGCGCTTGCGGCCGGAGATGCCGTAGAGGTTGAACTTGTATCTGCGGGAGGGGGCCAGGTTGGTGACGGTGACCGTGCTGGATCCCCCGTCCACGGGCAGCGCCTGGGGTTTTCCCTCCGCGTCCTTGTACTGGAGGAGGAAGGAGTCGAAGTCCCCGGCCTGGACGGTCCAGGAGAGCAGGGCGGAGTCGTGGGTGACGTCGGAGGCCGAGAGCTCCCCCAGGCTGGGCTGGGTGCCGGGTTCTGCTGGTGCTGGCAGGGAGAGGGCAGGAGGGATGGTCCCATCAGTTCTGGGTCAGGGTATTGGAGATGCCGTGGGGGGAGCAGTGGGGGAGATCGCTGTGTGTATCTGCCCCTCGTCTCTTCCATCTTTCCAACGCCATCGCTTTGGTTCTCCCTCCCATTGCTGCCGTTAGCGATTCGTCCCTTTTCTGTCCCTCGCCTGACACTGCCCCTTTCTGCATCAGGCCCCTACCACCTTCCTTGTCTCTGTCTCCTTCCTTCTCCCCTGCACCCTGTCAGCCAGGCCTCCCCTTCCTTGGCAAAGGGTCCCCGCTGTCTCACCTCCACACTGCCTAGGGGTGGGGTGGGTTGGGGTTGGGAGAGGAAGCCAGGACTCCTGGGTTCTCTCCCGGCTCTGGGAGGGGAGTGGGGGGCTGGTGGTTAGAGCAGGGGGGGCTGGCCAGACTCCTGGCCGTTCTCTCCGGCTTGGGAGGGGCCCTGGTGGGTATAGAGCAGGGGTGGGGCAGGATCCTGGGTCTCTCCCTGCTCTCGAGGAGCTGGGGGGCTGGTGGTTATAGGAGGGGGGCTGGGGGCCAGACTCCTGGGTTCTCTCCCACTCTGGGCGGGGATTGAGTCCAGTGGTTAGCGAGGGGGGCTGGGGGCCAGCCAGGACTCCTGGGTTCTCTCCCAGCTCTGAGAGGGGAGTGGGGGCTGGTGGTTAGAGCAGTGGGGGCTGGGAGCCAGGACTCCTGGGTTCTCTCCCAGCTCTGGGAGGGGATTGGAGTCCAGTGGGTTAGAGCAGGGGGGGCTGGGGGCCAGGACTCCTGGGTTCTCTCCCGGCTCCGGGAGGGGAGTGGGGGCTGGTGGTTAGAGCAGCGGGTGCTGGGAGCCAGGACCCTTGGTTCTCTCCCCAGCCCTGGGAGGGCAGTGGGGGCTGGTTAGAGTGGGGGGGCTGGGAGGCAGGACTCCTGGGGGCTGCCCCCTAACACTGTGGAAGGAAAGCAGGCTGGTGGGCAAGTGCCGAGCTGGGCAGGGGAAGGGGCAGTTGGCGCTGCCCCGGCTGACAGGGCGCTGAGGCGTGAGCCGCGCAGGGGGTGGCGGTACCTGTCCGGACTCTGGCTCTGAGTGGGGGTGAGAGCTGGCCGCGGTGCACCCCGTACAGCGTGACGTTGTACTCGGTGCCTGGCCGCAGCCCCCCAACACGGGTCGCCCGCTGGTCCGCCAGCACCTCGGCCTCCCGGGGCCCCATGCGCCCGGCCGCATCTTCGTAGCGCAGCAGGAAGGACTGGAACAGGCCCTTCCGCGCTCTCCACTGCAGCCCAAACCCATCGCTGGTCACGTTCCTGACCCCCAGGGCCCCCAAGTCGCTTGGCCCGGGGCCCCCACCAAGGGGTTTTGCAAGAGAGAGAGGGGTAACGCGGTCAGGGTGCCTGGGCTCTCTGGGAGGGCAGGGGAGCGGGGTCTGATGGTTAGAGCAGGGGCTGTATCTCTAGCTCTGGGAGGGGAGTGGGGGCTAGTGGTTAGCGTGGGGGGTTGGGAAGGCAGCTAGGACTCCTGGGTTCTCCAAGGCATCCATAGCCCTGCAAAGCCTGGCTGTAAGGATGGAGGGAAGGATCCCGTGGAGGAAGGCTGGTTGGAGTAAGGGGCAGGGGTTACCTGTCGACACGCTGGTGGTGATGGGCTCTGAGATGGTCCCGTCAGGTGCCACCCCCCGCAGCTCCACCTCGTATTCGGTGCCGGGGCTCAGCTGGGTGACGATCACACTCCTCTTCCCTCCAGGCACCTGGGTCTGCCCGGGGGGCACCTGGGAGCCGGGCTCTCGGTACTGCAGCAGGAAGTGCTGGAAGGTGCCAGGCGTGGCTGTCCAGGTGACGCGGAACCGGTCGGGGGAGACGTCTGTCACGGCCAGGTCCCCTGGGGGTGGCCCAGGGCGGGGGAGGCTGGGCGTGGGGGGGGGCTCGGTGCCAGATGCCTCTGGAGCTGGAGGGAGGGCATGAAAGGTTGAAAGGGAGCCTCCTACAGGCGACAGGCCCTGCACCCCATTGCCTGCCCCCCAGAGCCAGCCAGTCTCCACCCCGGGGCGGGGTGGGAACCGGCGCCCCCCAGAGGGGACAGGCCCCTGCCCCATTCCCTGCCCCCTGAGCCAGCCAGTCCCTGCCCTGGGGCCAGATGGGAACCAGTGCCCCCTACAGGGGACAGGCTCCTGCCCCATTCCCTGCCCCCCTGAGCCAGCCAGTCCACACCGTGGGGCTGCAGGGGCCTGCCCCATTCCCTGCTGAGTCCGTGGCATGAGGCCTGTAGCGGGTGGAAGCCAGACCAGCTGCAGGAGAAAGGGGGGTTAATGCCAGAGAAGAGAGGGAGGGAAGGGGACAGCGGGAGCGGGGTGGAGTTGGCCCGTCCGAGGGCCATGCCAGGCCCGTGGGCAGAAGCCAGCAGCCTGCGGGAGAGAGGAGGGCAGGACCGAGGGGGTTAGCGCCAGCGGGTGCATCGGTGAACAGCCAGGTGGCGCTGTGGCCGGTGGGGTTACTGAGCCAGAGGAGGCGACCCCCCCACGTCGGACCCCCCCAGCGCTACCTGTGGAGGCGACAAAGGAATAGGACTTGGAGAGCTGCCCCTGGACAAGGCCATGGATCTCCACCTGGTAGGTGGTGCCAGGCGCCAGGCCATGCAGGCGAACCACTGCGGCGTCGCCGGGAACCGCCAGCTCCCCCGCTCCTCCGCCGTCGCCCGCCCGCCAGTAGCGGACCACCATGCGCTCCGCGTGGCCACGCATGCCCTCCAGTGAGACCACAATGGCGCCGGGGGAGCGGGTCACCACCGCCGGCTTGGCGTGGCCCCTGGGCCCCGTGGCCCAGCCGGGGGAGCCCTCCGAGAAGATGCCGCCCTCCTTCCCGGCTATCTGGAAGCGGCCGGGGGGCCCCGTGGGTTCCTCCGCAGGGTGCCCCAAGGTGGGTGCCATGGCCCCGAGCTCCTTCGAATGCTGGCCCAGCCCCACGTAGACCATCTCCTGTTCCTCCAGGGACTTCCTGTTCACCAGGTAGAGGTAGATGGTCCAGGCCACGCTGGCGATGGTTTGGTTGCCGCGGAGCGGGTAGCGTGTGGCACGGAGGTAACTCTCCAGGCGCTGCAGCAGGGTCCCGTTGTACTGGGCCAGCTTGGCCGTCAGGTTCTGCGCCATGGCCCGAAAGAAGAGCTGGCTGGGGAGCGAGGAGGCGTTGGCTGGGCTGGGCCGGGGGCCTGGCTTCCCCGCGGGGCCAGGCGGCCGGAGACGGGCCCCTGGGGGGCGTGTGGGTCCTGGGTGCAGTCGGCCAGGTGGGGGCAGGGTGGGCATCGGCGCTGCCAGGAGCAAATATTGGTGTAATTAGGGGATCCAATTCCTGGTCCCCCTGGCCAGCCAGTCCCCCACCCTGGGGTGGATCAGAGCCGGTGCCCCCTAGAGGGGACAGGCCCCATGCCCCATTCCCCACTCCCCAAAGCCAGTCAGTCCCCACCTGGGGGAGACGGCACCCCCTGGAGGGGAAATGCCCCGTGTTCCCTGGCCGGTGCTGGTGCGCTAGCTGCCAAGAAGAGAGAAGGGAAGAGAACTGGGTTAGTCCGACCTCCCGCATGGCTCCGTGACCTGTGGATCCTAAATGGCTGGGAAGAGGGTGGTGAGTCGGGAGTGAGTGGGAGGGGGAGGCTCTGGATCTGACCGGGCTCCCGGGCAGCCCCGCTCTGGGCAGAACAAACCGATCACTCGCTGTGGGAGAGAGGGAAAGAAAAACCCTGCGCAGAAGAGTGGGGAGAAGAGAAGGAGAAACGTCTGGTGCCCTTATAGATGCCTGGATGGATGGACAGTGGATGACCAACTCGGCAGACGACTGGAGGGATGGAGGGATGAACGGACAGGTGGATGGACAAATGAAGGGATGGCTGGACGGAGGGATGGATCGACGGACCAAGGGACGGACAGATGGACAGGTGGACGAAGGGATGGATCGACGGACCAAGGGATGGACAGATGGACACGTGGACGAAGGAATGGATCGACGGACCAATGGACGGACGGATAGACAGGTGGATGGACGGACGGACAGGTGGACGGAGGGATGGATCGACGGACCAAGGGACGGATGGACGGACCAATGGACGGACGGATGGACAGGTGGTCGGAGGGATGGATTGACAGACCAATGGATGGACGGATGGACAGGTGGACGGACGGATGGACAGGTGGATGGAGGGATGGATCGACAGACCAAGGGACGGACGGATAGACAGGTGGACGGACGGATGGACAGGTGAATGGAGGGATGGATCGACGGACCAATGGATGGACGGATGGACAGGTGGACGGAGGGATGGATCGATGGACCAATGGACGGAAGGACGGACAGGTGGACGGAGGGATGGATCGATGGACCAATGGACGGAAGGACGGACAGGTGGACGGAGAGATGGATCGACGGACCAATGGATGGACGGATGGACAGGTGGACGGAGGGATGGATCGACGGACCAATGGATGGATGGATGGACAGGTGGATGGACAGGTGGACGCTCTCGTCTCTCCGCGCTGCTGCCACACTCAGTTCTTGCTGATTTCCCTCCTTCGCTCGTCCTCCTCTCTCATTTCTTTCTTCCCTGTCTCCCTTCCCTCCCCCATTTCATCGCTGCTTCCCCTCCCCTGCCGCCCCTGCCCTGGGCCGTGGGACCCACCGGTGGTGGCGCTGAGCGTGGCTGGAGGCTTTTGCTCTGGGACCGCGTGGGCAGTTTAGGTGGAGGTGAGCTGGGTGGTGTGCGGAGCCGGTCAGGGTGCGGTGCACGTGGTGCGTCGGGGGCAGGTCAGGCGGGTGGGGGCTCGGTGCTTCCGGGCGCCACTGGGCCGTAGGCAGGGTTGTAATCCATCGGGGCTGGGCAGCCGGAGGGCTCCAGCGCAGGCTCAGCGTAGGTGGCCGTGGGCCCCGTGGGGTGCAGGTCGTGGGGAGCGCGTATCCCTGGAGGGAGAAGAGGGGTGAGAGGGGAAGGGAGGGGGTCCCTTGGAAACGCAGAGGGTCCCTCGGGGGCCCTCCCCAGAGAAACCCCCCTGTTCCGAATACTGCGTCACCCAGTCCCCTCCCCCCAAGGGCCTTCATCCAGAAGTCCCTCTAACACTCCCCTGGGCTCCCATTCACACCTCAACTTCCTGCCCCCAGGACCCCCGTCAACCCCCACCACCGACGGGTGCGGAGCTCTGAGTGGGGTGGGGGCCCGAGGCTGGGCCCGCTGGGCTGGACGGTGACGCTGACTCCTGGCCTGGCACGCCCCGAGCGCCGAGGACGTGGCTGAGCGGGCGGCCGCAGGAAGGCGCCTTCGGCGGTTACCCGGGGGGAATGAGAAAGAGGGGTCAGGGGCCGGGGGACCCTCCGCCCACCCTCTCAGGCACCTTCGTCCAGGCCCTCAAACCACAGGGTCAGGGCGCCGCTGGGTCAGACGGGGTCAGCGGGCTGGGGACCCCTGGCCTCTTGTTCTGCACCCCCACATGACCCGCCACCCCCTCCTGACCCCCCCTTCCTTCCAGTGCTCCCTCCCAGAAGTGAGTCTCCCCAGGGTGGGGGCCAGGGGTCACACACCCTCCTCCCCCACTGACATCCCCTGCCCTCCAGGGCCCAGATCCGGGACCAGCCCCCCTGCAGGGGGCAGGGGATGATTGACACCCCTCCAGAACCCCATTACCTTGGGAACGAGATGAATTTCATATCCATCCACATGGATCTTGGGGCGAGTCCATTGCAGGCGGAAGGAGCCCTCGTCCCGGCGCCCCACGCGCAGCGTCACGGCTGGGATCTCTGCGGGGGGACAGGGGTGAGTGCCCCGAACCCTCTTCCCTGCCCCCAGCCGGCCAGACCCCCGCCCTGGGGCTGACATCCCCTGGAGGGGACAGGCCCCATGTCCCATTCTCTGCCCCCCGAACCAGCCAGTCCCTGCCCTGGGGCTGGGGGGAGCCGGCGCCCCCTAGAGGGGACAGGCCCCTGCCCCATTCCCCGCCCCACTGAGCCAGCCAGTCCCTGCCCTGGGGCTGACATCCCCTGGAGGGGACAGGCCCCGTGTCCCATTCTCTGCCCCCTAAACCAGCCATTCCCTGCCCTGGGGCTGGATGGGAGCTGGCACCCCCCCGAGGTGAAAAGCCCCTGCCCCATTCCCTGCCCTCCAAGCCAGCTGCCCCCTGCCCCCGCCCCGCAGAGGGAAAAGGCCCCGTGTCCTGGTCCCCGCCCAGGGCCTCCCCCCTGCGTCCAGCCAGGGCCTTTGATCTCTGTCCCGTCCGGGGCGGGGATGGAAAGCAAACACGATGGGGAACAAGGGCGCTCAGATCCCTGCCCCCCGGCACCGCGCCCCTGGCCGGGATGAATGGGGCCAATTCTAGAGGGGAACCGGAGCCAGAGGGGGCGCGGTGCCAAGGCTGATCTTGGCCAGCCCAGCTGTGGGGCGGGCGGCTCCTAACAGGGGGTCTCTGTGCCCCAGGACGGGATGTCCCGAGCAAGGGGGCCCCAGCTCCCATATACATCTGGGGGGAGCTCCCCCCCGCCTTGGCTGTGGGTCAGGAGAGGGTTAGACAACACAAAGACCCTTCAGCTCAGTGCCCAGTGCTGCCCCACACGGGGAGGGGGGCAAGGATGGCCCCCACCCACACCCCACCACAGGGATGGATGCCCAGGGATGTGGGGAGCAGCCTCAGAGGGGGCTGTGGGCAGGGGGGGCGGGGGAGCCCAGGGCATTATGGGTAGGGCAGTTGGGGTGGCCCAGGGCATTGTGGGTAGGGTGGCCAGGGTGGTCCAGGGCATTGTGGGTAGGGCGGTTAGGGCGGCCCAGAGCATTATGGGTAGGGTGGCTGGGGTGGTCCAGGGCATTGTGGGTAGGGTGGCCGGGGTGCCCAGGGCACTGTGGGTAGGGTGGCCGGGACAGCCCAGGGCATTGTGGGTAGGGCAGTTGGGGTGCCCAGGGCACTGTGGGTAGGGCGGCTGGGGCAGCCCAGGGCATTGTGGGTAGGGCAGTTGGGGTGCCCAGGGCACTGTGGGTAGGGTGGCCGGGGCGGCCCAGGGCACTGTGGGCATTGTGGGAAGGGCGGTTAGGGTGGCCAGGGGCATGTGGGTAGGGTTGCGAGGTGATCCAGGGCATTGTGGGTAGGGATGACCAGGGTGCCAGGTCATGTGGTAGGGTTCAGGCGGCGCCCAGAGCACTGTGGGGTAGGGTAGGCCGGGGTGATTCCAGGCTTGTGGGTAGGTGCCCAGGTGCCCAGGGCATTTGTGGAAGGGCGGGCGGGGTGGCCAGAGCCACTGCTGGTGTATGTAGGGCGACCGGTGGCGGCCAAGGGCGACTTGTGGGTAGGGCGTTTGGGGCGGCCAGGGCATTGTTGAGTAGGTGTGGTAGGGTGGCCAAGGGCACTGTTGGATAGGGTGGCCGGGGGTGATCCAGGGCATTGTTGAGGTAGGGTGGCCGAGGTGGCCCAAGGCATTGTGGGTAGGGTGGCCATCCTATGGAGCAGTCCTCGCCGGCGTAGCCGGTCTGGCAGTTGGCACCTCCCCGGCCGGCACTCTCGTGCCCCGCAGTTGCTGGGGCAGGGCGGGCTGGCTGCAGTCAGGCCGGTTATTGTAACCGCGCGGGTGGCTAAGGCGCAGCACCCCGAGTTCTCAGGGCAGGGCGCAGCCGCGCCGCGCATGCAGTGCACACACGGGACAGCCTGGGTTGCCGCAGGTCCCCCAGGGCCGGCGTAGCCGGGTCCTGCGAAGATGGCAGCGGCCGTACCTGCAGCGCCCGCGGACCATGCAGGTCCCCTGGCAGTTCCGCGTCTCGCAGGCCGGCCTACCGAAGTAGCCGGGAAGCAGAGGGCGCGCCGCCCTGGCAGCGGCACCTGGTCGTTGCAGTTCGTCGCGGCGACAGGGCGTCTCGCACGGGAGCCGGGAAGCCAGGGGCAGACCAGCGTCCTGCCACGACACTCGCCTGGCCCCCACAGCCCCGGCACTGTGGACGGCCAGATGGGGCCCTCCCCAGCCTGGCTGGGCACACGCAGCCGCAAGGATGCCAGGTCGAAGGCGATCGTGCCAGCTGCAGAGCTCTGGGTGTCCGTTGTAGGCTGCGGTGGGAGGGAGGAGTCGTGCGAGGGGTATACTGGCAACCTGCCTGGCAGACCCACCGAGTGGGCGCACCTGCCTCCCAGGCCCCCGCCCCCCACCCCGGCAACCCCTCACATTCGCCCTTTCGACACCCTCCCTGCTCTTTTGGCCCCGCCCCCCCTCCGTGTCCCCCCCCATGTCCCAGCCAGACTAAGCCCTGCCTGTGATATCCCAGCCCCCGGGAACCGCCACTGTTAAGAAATAGCTGGTTTAAGAAGCGTGGCCTTTACATTCTGGACTCCTGGCAGACGAGTGGGGTGCGGTGGGGGGCTGGGAACCAGGACTCCTGGGTTCTAGTGCCGTTCTGTGCCTCGGTTTCCCCTCTCCATAAGCAGAATACTGTTGGCCAGGCTGTGGGGTTTCTGCGGCCGAGCCGGTGGCCGTTCACACAGCCCGGCGTTCCTGAGCTCTGCACAAACCCCTGCGGCTTCTTATTTTCACAGCTGTGGTCCCAGATCCTCCCGGCTTTCCAATAACCGCTCGAACTTCCCCTGGGCTCCCCCGAGGCTGCAGCTTCTTGGGCCTTGTACATCCCTCACTGCTCCTTTCATGTCGCTGCAACCACCAGACATGGGGACAGAACCCAGGAGTCCTGGCTCCCAGCCCCCACTGCTCTAACCCACCAGCCCCCACTCCCCTCCCAGAGCCAGGGAGAGAACCCAGGAGTCCTGGCTCCCAGCCCCCACTGCTCTAACCCACTAGCCCCCACTGCCCTCCCAGAGCCGGGGAGAGAACCCAGGAGTCCTGGCTCCCAGCCCCCACTGCTCTAACCCACCAGCCCCTACTCCCCTCCTGGAGCTGGGAGAGAACCCAGGAGTCCTGGCTCCCAGCCCCCCTGCTCTGACCCACCAGCCCCCACTTCCCTCCCAGAGCTGGGCAGAGAACCCAGGAGTTCTGGCTCCAGCCCCTCTGCTCTAACCACTAGACCTCCCTCCCTTCCCAAAGCCATGAACAGAACCCAGGAGTCCAGACTCCCAGCGGCTCTTCCCTCCCCCCCCCCCGTCCACTAGACCCCACTCTCCACCCAGACTCTGGGGGTTGCTGTGCTGGGGGGTCCCAGCCCTGCCCCTGGGTCTTCTCCCTCTTGCAGACCCCTGGTGGCCTGGGGGGTAGACTGGGGGTGATGTGGGGTGAGCGGCCCTGGCAGCATCGGGAGAAGATCCCAGCCTGGCTCCCTCACCGGCAAGTAGCTGACAGCTGGGAAAATTCCTGCGTGAAGAGATAAGGGTCCCACCCAGATCCCAGCCAGGCCTGGCTGCGGGGGCGGGAGATGGGGGTTGGGGGACTGGCTGGCTTGGGGGGGCGAAAATGGGGCAGGGGCCTGTCCCCTCTAGGGGGTGCTGGCTCCCTCCTGGCCCCAGGGCAAGGACTGGCTGGTTCAGGGGGGCAGGGAATAGGGCAGGGGCCTGTCCCCTCTGGGGGGCACCTGCTCCCACTCGGGCTCAGGGCGGGGACTGGCTGGCTCAGGAGGGCAGGGAATGGGGCAGGGACTGGCTGGCTCGGGGAGGTGGGAATGGGGCAGGGGCCTGTCCCCTCTGGGGGGTGCCAGCTCCCACCTGGCCCCAGGGCCAGGACTGGCTGGCTCGGTGGGGCAGGGAATGGGGCAGGGACTGGCTCAGCAGTGGGCGTGGGGGGACACGGGGCCTTTCCCTTGTGGGAAGCCAGCACTTGTCACCATCTCCCCCCCTCCCTGTCTTCAGCCTCCCGGCTGGGTCTCTTCATCTGTGGGACCCACAAATGCACCTGCCTGGGCACCCCCTCCTGCTCCCCAACCCCGACACACACGGGCCTCTGTCCTCCCGCCCGCAGCCCCCTCCCCCAGGGCTCTGGCTCCCCTCACACTCCCTACCACTCTCCATTCCAGACCCCAATTTTCTCACCCCCCAAACCCTAAATTGGGGACGCGGTGCCACCGACAGGGCTGTGCTGGGACCAGAGGGTTGTCAGGCCAGAAGGGGAGCGGGCACCAGCAATGGGGGCTACAGGGGTGGGGGAGGTACAGGAGTTTGTTGTGGTGGGGCACCGTGGGGGTTGCTGGGGACTAGCCCCCCAGCACCTCCCTTTGTTCAGGGGGTGGGGTGATGGGGGCGGAGGTGGTGCCAGGAGTGGAGGCGGGGTTACCAATGGGTCATTCCTGCTGGCACCCGGCTTGCCAACTTCATCATGTAGCATGGGCCCCCCCAATGCCCCCCTTTGCCCTCCCTCCATCACTGGATCCAGCCATCTCCCTCCCCATCCCTCCTTCCATCCATCCATCCCTCCACCCCTACCTCTCTTCATCCTCCATCCTTCCTTCTATCCATCCCTCCATCCCTCCATCCATCCCTGCATCCCTCCTCACTCCCTCCCTCCATCCATCCTTATCTCCTCCCTCCCTCCATCCCTGCATCCCTCCATCCCTATGTCCACCCTCCATCCATCCCTACCTCTCTTCATCCTCCATCCTTCCTTCTATCCATCCCTCCATCCATCCCTGCATCCCTCCTCACTCCCTCCATCACTGGATCCAGCCGTCTCCCTCCCCATCCCTCCTTCCATCCATCCATCCCTCCATCCCTACCTCTCTTCATCCTCCATCCTTCCTTCTATCCATTCCTCCATCCCTCCCTGCATCCCTCCTTACTCCCTCCATCACTGGATCCAGGCGTCTCCCTCCCCATCCCTCCTTCCATCCATCCCTCCCTCCTTCCTTCTATCCATCCCTCCATCCATCCCTGCATCCTTCCTCACTCCCTCCATCACTGGATCCAGGCGCCTCCCTCCCCATCCCTCCTTCCATCCATCCATCCCTCCCTCCTTCCTTCTATCCATTCCTCCACCCCTCCCTGCATCCCTTCTCACTCCCTCCATCACTGGATCCAGGCCTCTCCCTCCCCATCCCTCCCTCCCTCATCTAGCTCTGTGTGCACCTCCCCCTTACCCCGCATTCGCGTCCATCACTTCCCTCTTCCGCCCCTGCCCCCAGCTGCTGCGGGGTCCCGGAGCCGTCATTGCTCGGACTCTCCAACGTTCTGCAAGCCGCCCGCCCACGCCATCTGCGATCCCAGCCTCCCGCCACTGTTGCCCTCGGTGCCGCGCCTGTGCGGCCTACCTGGGAGCGGGCGGGGTTGCAGGCGGAAGCAGCTGCCGGCTCTGCGCTGCGCCCCCCGGGTCTTGTCGCGCTGCGGCCGGCTGTGCGCTGCGCTCCGGGGCTCGGGCTCCGGGGCATCGCGCTGCGCTCCGGGCTGGGGCTCGGATATGTCTGCGCTGCGCAACCGGGTCTGTCGTCGCTGCAAGCGCCCGGCTCTGCTCCCGGGCTGGGCGGCTCCGGGGTCTCTGCGGCTGCGCTCCGGGCTGCGTCCGGCTCGGGGTCCGCTGCGCCCCTGGCTCCCCGCGCTGCGCTCCCGGCTCTCGCGCTGCGCTCGGTGACTGGTGCGCGCAGCTCCTGCGCCCGGGGCCGGCCGGGCCAGGCTGGCTGGCGGCGGGGGCGGGGCGGGGGGGGCGTCTCGTCACTTCACACACCCGGTCGTCCTTCTGCTCCACTGCTGCTGCGGGGGGCGGGGGCGGGGGTGATGTCATGTCGCAGCCGGGTCAGCGACCGTCCGAAGCCGCCCCGCCGGAGCTCCCCGGCACCCGCCCCCACCTGGGCTTGCGGGCCCAGCCGACCAGGGCTGGGAGAGTACCCGACCAGGCGGCTTCCGGCCCCCCTCCGCCAGCACAGTGGGTCAATACGAGCCATGTGGCCCTCGACCAGTTGCTCCATACCGACGCAGCCACCCAGACGAGCCCCTCCTCACCCGAGAACACCCGCCCCAGGCCTGTTCTCCCCTCCACCCAACCATCTGCTCCAGCGGCGGGCCACCACGCGCTCAGGCGGGGGCAGGGCACAGCCCAGACAGGCAGGTCAGGGTGTGCAGGGCACAGATCGACCGGCAGGGGCAGAGGCACATGCAGACCAGGCCAGCCAGGGGGCAGGGCAAGCTCAGACGGGCCGACGAATCAGCCACCCCTCGCACGGTGGCCAGGGCCGGGGCGAATGGGGCATTCCCTGTCCTAGCAACTTGGTTCCACTAATGGAGATGCGTGCCTGGGCGATGGGACAGCCAGGCCCCAACTCTCTGCTCCCTGAGCCAGAGCCCAGTCTGCTGGGCTGATTGGGCCGAGTCCCCCTGGGTGGCCTTGGCTGCAGAGCCAGTGATGGACACAGGCTTTCAGCATTTCAGCCTCGGCTTGACTGACCAAAGCAGCTTGGGCCCGAGGGAGCGACACGTCTGTGCAGGACCCCCCAGCAACGCCAGACCCTCCTCGGCTGCTGCATCAGCTTTGCTGCCAACTCACAGTTAAACGTCGGAGTGAGGCACCGGCAGGGCTTGGGGGGTCAGGCTGGGCTGGGCAGGGGCTGCGGGTGTCGGAGGTAGGCACGGCAGAGCTGGGGGACGGAATAGGCTGACAGGGCTGCGGGCTAGGAGTGAGGGAGCCGGCAGGGCTCGGGGGGGCGGGCTGGGCTGGCAGGGGCTGCGGGTGGGAGTGAGGGCACGGCAGGGCCGGGGGTGCAGGGCTGGGCTGGCCAGGCTGCGGGGTCGGGAGTGAGGGGCAGGCAGGGGGGCCAGGGCATGAGCAGACAGGCGCGAGTCAGGATGGGGCACTCAGAAGGGCTGCGGGGGACAGGCTGCATAGCGTTAAGTGAGGACGGTTGGGGTACGGAGCATTCGTGTCCCAGCCAGAAGTCTCCGCAGTGTGTGCCCGGGGCTGTGCTCTGGGGCAGGGTGGGGGGCTCGAGCAGGGGTGTCAATGCTGTGCAGGGGGGATCTCGGCAGGGGGAGCCGGGTGCAAAGGGGGGCTCAAACCAGGGTGGTCAGGCTGGGGACTCATCGGTATCAGGCTGTAAGGGTGGTTGGAGGGGTACCAAGACTGCGTACATGCTGAGGATGTAAGGCTCCCCTGCTCCACCCAGTTAATACAAGGGTGGGTGGGGGCTGGGAGCTGACTTTCCTCCAACCCCGCCCCCATGGGCGCTACAACGGGAGGTGAAGGCCAGTGATGCCAAGCCGCTAGTATCCCGGCTCGGTGCAGCGGTTTTCCAGGAAGATGGCGGGCTGCGAGCGTTTGCTTGCTGGGCTTATGGCTGGGCAGCAACAGGTCTGGCAACGGGTGGCCTGGGCCAAAGCAGCCGGGAGGGGGCGGCGGAGCGAAGGAAGAACCAGCGAGCGTGAAAGGACGAGGAGGGACAGTGGGGGCTGACCCAGCGGGAGCACGAGGAACGGATGAGGCTGCCGGAAACCCCATGGGGCCATGATAAGCAGTGTGAGACCCCGTACCAGACCCCAGACCCCTGTCTGGGCTCTCGGACTGGCCCTGGGATGACTGCCATCCAGGTGCCCCTTCGGGGTTAAACCGGCTCACTGCTCCTGGGTCACACTCGTAGCTCAGTGCCTGGCTCTCCGGGGGCCCTCAGGAGGTCCCTTGATCGGTCCCCCCGTTCCCAGGTCACAGAGGGGAGCAGCCTCCCCCCGATTCAGCTAGTGCCCCTTCCAGGGCTTCCTGTGGTGGGAGGGGCCAGCTGGGGAGATCTGGTTGTGTCACATGGTGGGTGGGAGCCAAGCGCCTTCCCTGAGGGGCTGCGTGACAGGGCCTGGATTGTGTCTGGCCGAACCAGCGCGTCCCGAAAGATGGGGCTGGGCCAGCCCAGAAATTGAGCTACACACACGGGGCTGCGGGTCGGGAGTGAGGGGCACCGGCAGGGCTCGGGGGGGGGCAGGGCTGGGCTGGCAGGGGCTGCGGGTCGGGAGTGAGGGGCACCGGCAGGGCTGGGGGGGCAGGGCTGAGCAGACAGGGGCTGCGAGTCAGGAGTGAGGGGCACCAGAAGGGCTGCGGGGGGCAGGGCTGCAATGATCGTTAAGGAGGGACGGGTTGGGGTACGGAGCACGTGTCCCAAGCCAGAAGCTTCTCCGCAGTGTGGTGCTCGGAGGCTTGTGCTCTGGGGCAGGGTGGGGGGCTCAGCAGGGGTGTCATGCTGCAGGGGGGATCTCGGCAGGGGGACCGGGCTGCAAGGGGGGGCTCAACAGGGGGTGTCAGGCTGGGGGGACTCATCGGGGGTATCAGGCTGGTAGGGGGGTTTGGCAGGGGTACCAGACTGCAGGTAGCCCCATTGCTGTAGGAGGCTAAGGGGCTCCATGCTCCACCCCAGTTTAATAACAGGGTTGGGGTGGGGGCTGGGAGGCTGGACTTTCCTCCAACCCGCCCCCCATGGGGCGCACCCCCCGGGAGGGCTGAAAGGCCCCAGTGATGCCAATGCCGCACTGTATCCCGGCCCCGGTGCCAGCGGTTCCCGGAATGTGGCCGCGGCTCCGCGGCGTTTGCTTTGGCTGGGCAGGGCTGGGCAGACACAGGGGCTCTGTGCACCGGGGTGGCCTGGGGCCAAAGCAGCCGGGAGGGCCTGGGGCGGCGAGCGAGGGAAGGACGCAGCGAGCGTGAGGACGAGGGAGGGACAGGGGGGCTGAGCCCAGCGGGGACGAGATACGGATGAGGCTGCCCGGGAAACCCACCATGGGGCCCAGATAAGCAGTGTGAGACCCTCGTGTCCCAGACCCCCAGACCCCCTGCTCCTGGGCTCCGGACGGCCCTGGGATGACCCCTATCCAGGTGCCCTTCTGGGGGTTAAACCCTGGGCCTCACTGCCTCCTGGGGTCACACCTCTGAGCCTCCAGTGCCTGGCTCTGCCGGGGGCCCCTCAGGGAGTCCCCTTGCTCCGGTCCCCCCGGGGTCCCAGGCCCAGAGGGAGCAGCTCCCCCCCCGATCTCCAGCCTGCAGGGACTCTCAGCCAGCGTAACACAGGAGGGTTTATTGGGAGTTGAACCCAGCACAGGAAACTCTCAGGGCCTCAGGCCTGGCCTCCCTCAGCCCAGCACATCCCAGTCCCCTTGCAGCCAGGTGGGCTCTGCCTGGTCCCCCTCTCCAGCCCAGAGCCCCCCTGCTTCCCAGCTGAGCCTCCGATATCCCCGGCCCCAAGCCCCTCTGTCCATTGGCTTCTCTCCGGGGAAACAGGGTCACTGGGTCTCCTCTCAATACTCCTCTGGCTGGAGCCGGCTGGTCAGGTCACCGGGTCCTCTCCCCACAGCCCATTGTCCCCCACTAGCCAGAACCGGCTGTGACTCCTGAGCTGGGGGGTGGGGGGCCCTCCTGGTCACCGATCCCTGGAGTCCCCCATCTCCAGGCCATTGTCTGGGATCCCAGCTCCCAGGTGAGGTCACACCTGGTCCCCTGCACCAACAACCTCCCCCACACGTCATTACACATGTGGGGAAACTGAGGCACACACCATATTCCTGCAAAACACACAGAAAATTCCCCACTTTGTCACATCTTGTAAGTTGTCACCGGAGCAGAGACCCCCAGCGCTGGTGCAGAGGTATAAAAACAAACCCACTGATGCGGCTGTGACCCCCTCCCCCCCCACATGCGTCACCTTGGCCGGGGAGAATCAGGGGCTGGGATGGGGGGAGGGATTTGGGGGGCTCGAAGGGACTGACCTGAGCCTTCTTAAACCGGGGGGGGGGGAAGAGATAGGGGCAGGGTCTCTGGGAGCTCAGTGGGGACAGGCCGGGGGCAGGGAAGAGAGTTCAGAGCTGCCCCCCCCAGGTTGGGACCCAGGTCCAGCTGGACTGGCGGCTGCCGGACGTGCAGCAGGCTGAGCTCATGGATAAAAACTTGTTAACGAGCCCCCCGGGCAGGGGGGAGTGTGAGAAACTACAAGGATCGGTCTCTGCCTCAACACAGCTGGGGGGGAGCCCAGGGCTGGGCTGGCAGGGGCTGCAGGTCAGGAGTGAGGGGCACTGGCAGAGCTGGGGGGGAGCCCAGGGCTGGGCTAGCAGGAGCTGCGGGTCGGGAGTGAGGGGCACTGGCAGAGCTGGGAGGGGCAGGGCTGGGCTGGCAGGGGCTGTGGGTCGGGAGTGAGGGGCACCGGCAGAGCTGGGGGGGCCAAGGCTGGGCTAGCAGGGGGCTGCGGGTCAGGAGTGAGGAGCATCGGCCGAGCTGGGGGGCACATGGGGGCTGGATGGGGGGAACCTGCCCTGGGATCTCCCCCTTCTTTGGGTCCCAGCTCTCAGGAGGCTCCCAAGGCCCCGGGCGCCCCCTATGGGCTGAGAGGGGACAGGACCCTAAGGTCAAGTCAGGTAACGCATCTGCCACCTAGAACCTGCTCTGCCTATGGGACCCCATCCCCTAAGCTCCCAGCCCCTGCTGCTCTGACCCACCAGCCCCCACTCCCCTCCCAGAGCCCGGAGAGAACCCAGGAGTCCTGGCTTCCAGCCCCCCCTGCTCTAACCCACCAGCCCCCACTCCCCTCCCAGAGCCAGGAGAGAACCCAGGAGTCCTGGCTCCCAGCCCCCACTTCCCTCCCAGAGCCAGGGAGAGAACCCAGGAGTCCTGGCTCCCAGCCCCCACTTCCCTCCCAGAGCCAGGGACAGGGACAGAACCCAGGAGTCCTGGCTCCCAGCCCCCCCTGCTCTGACCCACCAGCCCCCACTCCCCTCCCAGAGCCGGGGACAGAACCCAGGAGTCCTGGCTCCCAGCCCCCCCTGCTCTAACCCATTGGACCCCAGCCCCCTCCCCGAACTGGAGAGAGAACCCAGGAGTCCTGGCTCCCAGTCCCCTACCCTTGTTCTAACCCAGGCACCCCCCACCAACCGTTCGGTCGCAGGCAGGGGCGGAAGGGGGTCAAGGCGGAAGGGAAGTTTCCGCACTTGTTTACCCATCCTCCGGCGGTCGCCAGGGCAACCAAACATCTGCATCACGCTACAGATGTTGGAGCATCCAGATGCCATAGCAGAGCGATGAGGCAACGCAGCCGAGGGGGGACTCAGGGAGCAGCCAGGGTGTGCGGGCAGAGACAGACCCCCCCCCACTGCTGGGGCACCTTCAGGGCCAGCACACAGCCCCCCCCCGCCGCCCATTGGGTTTGTCTGTGTGACACCTCCCCAATGGGTGAGCCTTGCTGAACAGTGTGACACACAAAACACAGGTGCCCCTCACTCCCGACCCGCAGCCCCCTGGCAGCCCAGCCCTGCCCCCTCAGCCCTGCCGGTGCCCCTCACTCCCGACCCGCAGCCCCCTGCCCCCCCAGCCCTTCCGGTGCCCCTCACTCCCGACCCGCAGCCCCCTGCCAGCTCAGCCCTGGGCTCCCCCCAGCCCTGCTGGTGCCCCTTACTCCCGACCCGCAGCCCCCTGGCAGCCCAGCCCTGGGCTCCCCCTACACACACACAGGGCCCCCCCCCGTCACTGTGCAGGGGAGTGAGGTCGGTGCTGACTCAGGGGGAGTGAGGAAACAAGCACAATAATAAAACGCCGTCCAGTCCAGGCCCTGGCCCCGACCCCGGGGCTGGCGCAGGCCCTGGCAGCGCGGTGCCGTCAGTAGCTCTGGGCTGAGGCATCCGCCGGCTCCTGGCTCAGGGGGTCAGATTTTCCATTGTCTTGTCCCACGAGAGGGGGGGTGTCGTGCCGTCGGCCCCCAGGTCTGGTTTAGTCATTGACGGGGAACAGGGTGAGGCCAGCTCTGGGGCTGGGGGCGGGGGGGATAGAAGGAACATGAAAACAAGAGAAGAGCCAGGGAAAGAAAGAGCGAAGGAAGGAAGGAACCAGAAGGAAGGAGGAAGCAGGAGCCAGCGCCAGGCTGGGGGGATGGAGCAAGGAGGGAAGAAGAAAGAAGGGAAGGAAGTGGAAAGCCGGCCCCAGGCAGGAGGTTGGAGGAAGGAAGGGAGGATGGTGGAAAGGAGGGAAGGAGGAAGCAGGAAGCCAGAGCCAGGCTGGGGGACAAGCAGGGAAGAAAGGAAGGAGGGAAGGTGGGAAGGAGGGAAGGAAAGAGAGAAGGAAGAATGGAAGGAAGGAGGGAAGGAAGAAAGGAGGAAGAGAAGGAAGGAGGGAGGGAAGGAGGAAAGATGGGAAGGAAATAGGGAGGGAAGGAAGGAGGAAGGGAAGGAAGGTGGGAAGGAAGGAAGGAAAGATGTATTCTTATCACAGTATCTTGCTGGTGAGTTAAAGAAGTCTGGGCTGGATGAATGGACTATAAGGTGGATAGAAAGCTGGCTAGATCGTCGGGCTCAGCGGGTAGCGATCAGCGGCTCCATGGCTAGTTGGCAGCCGGTTTCAAGCCGAGTGCCCCAAGGGTGGGTCCTGGGGCCAGTTTAGTTCAATATCTTCATTAATGATCTGGAGGACGGCGTGGAACTGCACCCTCAGCAAGTTTGCCACCAGGGTAGACCAGGAATCCCTGTCTCCAGCCCACCACACCAGGGTGAACCCAGGAGTCCCTGCCCCCAGCCCCCCCAGCACAGGGTAGAACCCAGGAGCCTGCCCCAGACCACACGGGGTAGAACCCAGGTGCCTGGCTCCTCAGACCCCCACACCCGGGGTAGAACCCAAGGAGTCCTGTCTCCCTAGACCCCCCAACTGGGTAGAACCAGGAGTGCTGGCTCCTCAGACCACACCCGGGTAGAACCCAGGAGTCTGCTCCAGACCCCACTCCGGGAGAACCCAGGAGTCCGGCTCCCAGACCCACCGGGTAAACCAGGAGTCGCTCCAGACCCCCACTGGGGTAGAACCAGGAGTCCTGGCTCCCAGACCTCCAGCTGGGTAGAACCCAGGATCCTGGCTCCAACCCCCAGCCGGGGTAGAACCCAGGAGTCCTGGCTCCCAGACCCCCAGCCGGGGTAGAACCAGGCATCCTGGCTGCCTCGTCCAGGCTCGGGCTGGGTTCGGGAGCCAGCCGAATCTTCCGTGCTTCATTAGAGAAACAACAAGGAGGGAGTGACCGTGGGGTGTGGGCCAAGCGGAGTCACGTTCCCCCCCCCCGCCTCCGTCCGTCGTCCGTCCATTCAGGGGCCCTGGGGCTGCCAGGCCGCCCGCCGGCCACTGCCCAGTACAGCCTGTGCTTCAGAGCCTCGGGGGGGCCAGGGCAGGCGGGGGGCTAGAGGGGGAGGGCTGAATTGCCACTCAGCGACCCTGCAGGGGAACCCATAGCTGAGACCTGTCCCCTAGGGGCCTGTGCTCTGATCTGGCCCACAGCGCGGACTGGCTGGCCAGGGCCGCGGAATGGGCAGGGCCTCCGTCCCCTGGGCGCCACTCCTACC
>NC_133780.1:1035021-1044125 GCF_003597395.2 Chelonoidis abingdonii | reverse complement strand
GTGGGGGCAGCAGGGGGCTCTTGCCCGGGCGTTTCAGGTATCCCCATTGGCCCAGGGTGGCGCTAGGGGTTGCAGAGCAGGTGGGGGCAGCAGGGGGCTACTGCCCGGCATCAGGGCTCCCCTTCTGCCCCAGCGCGGCGCTAGGGGGCTGGGCCTGCCAGGGGTTGTGGGGCAGCAGGGGCTCTGCCCGCGGCAGTTCAGGGCTTTCCCCATGGCTCCCCAGGCGGCCGGCTAATGGGCTGGGTGCAGGAGCGGGGGCGGAGGCAGCAGGAGGCTGTGCCGTGGGGCGCAGGAGGTGACTAGAGGAGCTGGGTGGCGAGCGCCGGGATGAGCTCAGGTTGGAAGCACCAGCACCCATGAACTTTTGCAGCTGGGCGAGCAATGGATCCCAGATGTGGCCCGGTGCCGGGCGCGCAGGCGGGGCGCGGTGGGGTGCGGGAAGAGAGCCCAGCTTAATCCTGGCTCTCCCCGCGCCACCTGGCTCCTCTGCAGCTCTGCTCCGCCACTGCTCCGCCCCCGCCGCAGGAACTCCTGGGTTCTCTGACCGCTCTGGGACGGGAGTGGGGGCTGGTGGTTATTGCAGGGGGGGCTCGGAGGCAGGACTCCTGGGTTCTCTCCCGGCTCTGGGAGGGGAGTGGGGGCTGGTGGTTAGACAGGGGGGGCTGGGGCAGGACTCCTGGGTTCTTCCCTGCTCCAGGAGGCAAGTAGAGGCTAGTGGTCACAGAGAGGGGCTGGCGGACAGAGCCAGGATGCCTGGGTTCGCTGTGTGTTGCTGCTCTCCCCAGCAGTGCCCCCTACAGGCAAAGGCCCCTCACACAGGGCTCTTGGCCGGCTGGGGTCCGTCACCGAGGCTGCGTTCCCTGGCCGGAGCCTGCTGGCCCGTGCTGTGTTTGGGTGCAGCCTGGCCCGGCCCGTGATTTACGTGCTTCACACGGACAACGGGATTCTTTGCAAGGGAGAAAACAAACCCAGAGACACGCAAGAAACCTCCGGGGCCCACTTCCAGCACGTCAGCCCTGCACCTGCTAGTGCCCGCAGACACCCCACCCCGGGGCCGCTCCCAGGGCCCCCAACACTTACTGAGTCATGCTCTGATCCAGACTATCCAGCAAAACGCCCACATGGCCAGAACACACGCCGGCTCCCAGGCCCCTCCACCACTAGGGAGAACCAGGAGTCTGCTCCCAGCACCCCGCCAGGGTAGAACCCAGGAGTCCTGGCTCCAAGCCCTGCCAGGAGAATCGAGAGTCCTGGCTCCCAGCCCCTGCCACCCCCTGCACCAGGGTAGAATCCAGGAGTTTTGGCTCCCAGCCCACCACACCATAGGTAGAACCTGAGTCCTGGTCCCCCAGGGGGGCCCACCCCGCACACGTGGTAGAACCCAGGAGTCCTGGCTCCCAGCTCCGCACCAGGTAGAAACCCAGAGTCCTTGGCTCCCAGCCCTGCCACCCCCCGCACCAGGATAGAACCAGGTTTTGGCTCCCAGACCCCCCACCAGGGTAGAACCCAGGAGTCCTGGCTCCCAGCCCCGCCAGCCGGGTAGAACCCAGGAGCCTGGCTCCACCCCCCACCAGGTAGACCGAGAGTCCTGGCTCCCAGCCCCCCACCAGGGTAGAAACCCAGGATCCTGTCTCCCAGCCCACCACACCAGGGTAGAACCCAGGAGTCCTGGCTCCCAGCCCCCCCAGCACAGGGTAGAACCCAGGAGTCCTGGCCCCAGACCCCACACTGGGTAGAACCCAGAGTCCTGGCTCCCAGACCCCCACCCCACGGGGTAGAACCCAGGAGTCCTTGCTCCCAGACCCCACCGGGTAGAACCCAGGGAGTCTGGCTCCTAGCCCCCACACTGGGTAGAAACCAGGAGTGCTGCTCCAGACCCCACTCCAGGTAGAACCCAGCAGTCCGGCTCCCAGACCCCCACACGGGGTAGAAACCCAGGAGTCCTGGCTCCCAGACCCACACTGGGGTAGAACCCAGGATCCTGGCTCCAGACCCCACTGCGGTAGAACCAGGAGTCCTGGCTCCAGACCCCCAGCCTGGGGTAGAACCAGAGTCTGGCTCCAGCCCAGCCGGGGTAGACCCAGCATCCTCTGCCTCGTTCAGCTAGGCGGTTCGGAGCCAGCCGAATCTTCGTGTCATTAGAGAACAACACAAGGAGGAGTGACCGTGGGTGTGGGCCAAGCGTGAGTCACGTTCCCCCCCCCCGCCTCCGTCCGTCCGTCCGTCCATCCAGGGGCCCTGGGGCTCGCCAGGCCGCCCGCCGGCCACTGGCCCAGTACAGGCCTGTGCTTCCAGAGCCTCGGGAGGCCAGGGCAGGCGGGGGGCTAGAGGGGGAAGGGCTGAATTGCCACTCAGCGACCCCTGCAGGGGGACCCATAGCTGAGACCTGTCCCCTCTAGGGGCGCTGGCTCTGATCTGCCCCACAGCGCGGACTGTGCTGGCTCAGGGGCGCGGGAATGGGCAGGGGCCTGTCCCCTTCTGGGAGGTGGCGCCAGCTCCCACCCGGCCCCAGGGCAGAGACTGGCTGGCTCAGAGGGGGCGGGGAGTGGCCGGGGCCTGTCCCCTCTGGGGGTGCTGGCTCCCACCTGGCCCAGAGCAGGGACTGGCTGGCTCAGGGGGCGGGGAGTGGGGCAGGGGCCTGTCCCCTCTGGGGGCGCGGCCTCCCACCCAGGCCCAGGGCAGGGACTGGCTGGCTCAGGGGCGCGGGGAGTGGGGCAGGGCCTGTCCCCTCTGGGGGGCGCCAGCTCCCACCTGGCCCCAGGGCGCGGACTGGCTGGCTCAGGGGGGCAGAATGGGGCAAGGGGCCTGTCCCTCTGGGGGGCGCCAGCTCCCACCCGGCCCCAGGCAGAGACTGGCTTGGCTCAGGGGGCGGGGAGAGTGGGGCAGGGGCTTGTCCCTCTAGGGGGTGCTGGCTCCCACCCGGCCCCAGGCAGGGACTGGCTGGCTCAGGGGGGCAGGAATGGGGGCAGAGGGCTGTCCCCTCTAGGAGACACCAGCTCCATCTGGCCCCAGGGCGGGGCTGGCTGTGGGGGGAGAGGAGGTGTGACCCCAGGGTGTGATGGAGCCGGGAGTGGGGGGGTGGCGCCTGGGCATGTCCGGGGGGGGGTCTACTGTCCACGGCTGGGTTGTGCTGCTGGGGGTATCTGGGATGTGACTTCACTGAAGGGACGATAACTGAGCAGGTGTCCCTGAGCCGGGGGCTGGGGCCATAAGGTGACACCTTCTGCCCCGGAAACTTGAGAAAAGGGAGAAGGAGCCGGGGGGCGGGGGGGCTGCAGGGTCGTCTGGAGCTGGCTGGGGCTAAGGGAGAGAGGCAGAACCGGGTTCGGGCTCTCCCCCCGGCAAGGGAAGCGGCTGGGGGTGCTGGTTGTACCTACAAGCCTTGCCTGGGCCCGTGTCCTGTCAGCTAAATAACCCTCCTGTGTCCACCAGCCTGCGCTAGAGCCGGGGGAATCACACAAGTGGGGGTTGCAGAGGCCTGACCCCCCCCACCCGTGATACCAGACCCCTGCCTGGCCGGCTCCAACCAGGCATCCCTCCCAGCCCCCATCAGCTCCCCTGGACCCTCCAGCCCCAGATCTCCCTCCACCCCCAGCCTCAGACCCCTGGGCCCTCAAGCCCCAATCTCCCTCACCCCCCAGCTCAGACCCCTGCGGTTCCCTCAGCCCAATAGATCTCCCTCACCCCCTAGCTACAGACGCCCTGGCGTCCCTCAGGGCCCCGAGACTGCCCTCACCACCCCAGCTCGACCCTGGGTCTCTCCAGCCGCCAGATCTCCCTCACCCCCAGCTCAGGACCCTGGGACCCTCAGCCTCTCATAGATTCTCCCTCACCCCCAGCCAGACTCCCTGGGTCTGTCTCAGGCCCCAGATCTCCCTCACCCCCAGCTCAGACCGCCGGTCCCTCAGCTGCAGATCTCCCTTCACCCCCCAGCTCAACCCCTCGCTCTCTCAGCCCCAGATCTCCCTCACCCCAGCTCAGACCCCCTCCGGTCTCTCAGCCCAGATCTCGCCTCAACCCCCCAACCTCAGACCCCATCGGTCTCTCACCCCAGATCTTCCCTCACCCCCCAAGCCAGAACCCCTTGTCTCTCAGCGCCCCAGATTCCCTCACCCACCCAGCCAGACCCCTGGCACTCAGCCCCAGAATCTCCCTCACCCCCAGCTCTCAGACCCCTGGGTCCCTCAGCCCCAGATATCCCTCACCCCGCGCGAGCTCACGACCCCTCGGTCTCTCAGCCCCAGATCTCCCTCAACCCCCCAGCTCAGACCCTGGTCTCTCAGCCCAGATCTCCCTCACCCCCAGCTCAGACCCCTGGTAGCTCTCAGGCCCAGATCTCCTCACCCCCCAGCTCAGACCCCTGGTCTCTCAGCCCCCAGATCTCCCCTCACCCCCCACTCAGCGACCCCTGGGTCTCTTCAAGCCCAACGCAGAAATCCCCTACCCCAGCTCAGACCCATGGGTCCCTCAGCCCCAGATCTCCTACCCCCAGCTCAGAACTCTTGGTCTCTCAGCCGCAGAAATCTCCCTCACCCCCCCAGCTCAGACCCTGGGGTCCCTCAGCCGCAAATCTCCCTCACCCCCCACTCTAGACCCCTGGGTCCCTCAGCCCCAGATCTCCCTCACCCCCCAGCTCAGACCCTGGGTCCTCTCAGCCCCATAGATTCTCCCTCACCCCCCACGCTCAGAACCCCTGGGTCCCTCAGCCCAATCCCCTCACCCCCCAGCTCAGACCTCTTGGTCTGCTCAGCCGCAGATCTCCCTCACCCCCAGCTCAGACCTCCCTGGGTCCCTCAGCCGCAGATCCCTCCCCCCCCCCCCCCTCACCCCCAGCTCAGACCCCTGGGTCCCTCAAGCCCGCAGATCCCCTCACCCCCAGCTCATACCCCTGGGTCCTCAGCCGCAGATCTCCTCACCCGCCCAGCTCAGACCCCTGGGTCCCTCAGCCGCGATCCCCTCACCCCCCAGCTCAGGACCCCTGGGTCCCTCCAGTCCGCAGACTCCCTCAGCCGTTCCTAGTCAACCCTTATCAAAGCAGGGACCAACCCCAACTAAATCATCCCAGCAGGGCTTTGTCAAGCGGACCTTTAACAAACCTCTAGGAAGGAATTCCACCACCTCCCTAGGGACCCTATCCAGGCTTCAAACCACCCTCTTAGTGAAAAGTTTTTCCTAATATCCAACCGTAAACCTCCCCACTAGCAACTTGAGCACCATTGCTCCTCAGTGTCTGTCATCTGCCCCCACTTGAGAACGACGAGCTCCATCCTCTTTGGACCCCTCAGGTAGTTGAGAGCAAGATATCAAATCCCCACCTCCACCCTTCTCTTCCGGCCAGACTAAACAAATCCCAGTTACCCTCTTGACAAAGGGGGGGGTTTCTTGGTTTTTCCATGTTTTCCCAGTGGGTTACATGCAGGGGGTGGGATCAGTGTCCCCAGTTGTTACTGGTTTAATGAGGGGGGGAGAGGGAGTTTGTTGGGACACAGGCCCGGAAGAGGGACTCGGGGACCCGGCTGATGGCCTGGGAGGATGGAGACCCCAGCGAACGGTGACCTGGAGACCCAGCTCAGGAGTCACAGCCGGTTTCTGGCGCCAGTTGGGGACAATGGGCTCGCGGGGGAGAGGACCCCAGATGACCGACCCAGCCGGTTCAGCCAGAGGGGCCAGATGGGGCTGAGGGGAGAGGAGGCCCAGGTCACCCTGTTTACACCCTGTGTCCCGGAGACCACCGGACGTATCTCTGAAACTGCTCCCCACAAAGCCAGCGAGGATTTGGGGAGCCTTCTCTCCCTCGGAGCAGACTTGTTCAGAGGCAAGAAGCTCGCAATGTCTTCACCTCCTGGGGTTCTCTCCTTGGCGCTTCAGCATCCTCCTGCCCCTTCCGTGCACTGTTCCTCACAGCGAGCCTGCCCAGCGGTCTGGTGGAAGCCCACAGGGTCCTGCACCCCCACTTTGGCATAGTCAGACGTGACGTCCAGCCAGCCAGTTACAACACAGAGGTTTATTCGATGACAGGAACAGGGTCTAAAACAGAGTTGTAGGTACAAGCGAACCAGACCCCTCGGCCGCGGTTCCATCTTGGGGGCAGTGAGCCAGACCCCTAGGTCTGCACTTCAACTCCCTTATCCCCGGGCAGCTCCAGACTAACCCCCCTCCAGCCCCCTCCTCTCTGCTCAGCCCCTTTCCGGGCCAGGAGGTCATCCTGATCCCTTTGGTCCTCCAACACCTTCAGCTGGCACCTTTTGCAGAGGAGGGGCCCCAGGCCATCAAGTCTGCTAGGAGACAGAGTGCCAGGCATTTAGGGGCAACTGGCCCCTTCCTCTGCAGGCAATCCCCCCCCTTATCCACCACCTGATATTAAGAACTGCCGGTAGGGGACACGAGGCAGGCAACACAGTATTCAGAGCAAACATTAAGAACATTTCCCATTTTGTCACACGGCCCTGTCCCTGGGAAGAAGCCAATGGACAGAGGGCTTTGGGGCCTGGGGATATCGGCAGGCCCAGCGGGAAGCAGGGGCTCTGGGCTGGGACGAGGGGGAGCAGGCAGAGCACCTGGGCTGCAGGGGACTGGGATGTGCTGGGCTGCGGGAGGCCAGGCTGAGCCCTGAGAGTTTCCTGGTGTGGTTCAGCCCCAAATAAACCTCCTGTGTTACGCGCTGGCTGAGAGTCACGTCCGTGCTATGGAGAAACGGCAGAGGGGGACATCATATTCTTTGGGAGTGAGGATGGCCCCGGGGCCCCAGAGAAAGTGGACTCCTGAGGGGCCGCCACGGCAGAGACATGTGTCTGAGGCTCAGAGAGGTGCGGCTCCAAGGAAGGTGCAGGGCCTGACCCGGCAGAGAGTGGGGCCCTCCGAGAAGGGCTGTCACACTCAACGGAGGCAACCCCGCACGGAGGCACGAGTGGGCACAATCGTGAGTCTGTTGACACCCCCCAAGCTCTCCTGGTAGTCAACGTGCTCCAGCCCCCTAATACATTTGTTTGCACCTCCGGCTGGACCTCTCTCAGCAATTTTTTTCCACATCCTTCTTGCAGTGTGGGGCCCAAACTGGACACAGTATCCAGGTGAGGCTCACCAATGCCGGATAGAGGGGAAACTGATCACGTCCCTGCGCGATCTGCTGGCACATGCCCTACTTATATCAGCCCAAAATGCCATTAGCCTTCTTCTGGGCAACAAGGGCAAACTGTTGACTCAATATCCAGTCTTCTCGTCCACTGTAACCCCCAGGTCCTTCTCTGCAGACTGCTGCCCAGCCACTCGGGTCCCTAGTCTGTAGCATGTGAATGGGATTCTTCTGTCCTAAGAGTGAGACTCTGCACTTGTCCGGTCTGACCTCATAACGTTCTTTTGGCCCAATCCTCCAATTTTGTCTAGGTTCCTTCTGTTATCCTACCCTTCCCTCAGGTGTATTCTACCCTCCCCCAGTTTAAAGTGTCATCTGGGGGCTGGGAGCCAGGACTCCTGGGTTCTACCCTGGCTGGCGGGGCTGGGAGCCAGGACTCCTGGGTTCTACCCTGGCTGGCGGGGCTGGGAGCCAGGACTCCTGGGTTCTACCCTGGTGGGGGTCTGGGAGCCAAAACTCCTGGATTCTATCCTGGTGCGGGGGGTGGCAGGGGCTGGGAGCCAGGACTCCTGGGTTCTACCCTGGTGCGGGAGCTGGGAGCCAGGACTCCTGGGTTCTACCCCAGTGTGGGTGGCTGGGAGCCAGGACTCATGGGTTCTACCATGGTGTGGTGGGCTGGGAGCCAAAACTCCTGGATTCTACCCTGGTGCAGGGGGTGGCAGGGGCTGGGAGCCAGGACTCCTGGATTCTACCCTGGCAGGGGGGCTTGGAGCCAGGACTCCTGGGTTCTACCCTGGCGGGGGTGCTGGGAGCCAGGACTCCTGGGTTCTCCCCTAGTGGTGGAGGGGGCCTGGGAGCCGGGCCGTGTGTTCTGGCCCAGTGGGCGTTTTGCTGGATGAAGTCTGTGATCAGAGCATGACTCAGTAAGTGTTGGGGGGCCCTGGGGAGCGGCCCCGGGGTGGGGTGTCTAGCCGGGCACTAGCAGGTGCAGAGGCTGACGTGCTGGAGTGGGGCCCCGGGAGGTTTCTTGCGTGTCTCTGGGTTTGTTTTCTCCCTTGCAAAAGAATCCCGTGTCCGTGTGAAGCAGCCGTAAATCACGGGGCCGGGCCAGGCTGCACCCAAACACAGCACGGGCCAGCAGGCTCCGGCCAGGGAACGCAGCCTCGGGTGACGGACCCCCAGCCGGCCAAGAGCCCCTGTGTGAGGGGCCTTTGCCTGTAGGGGGCACTGCTGGGGAGAGCAGCACACACAGCGAACCCAGGCATCCTGGCTCCTGTCCCCAGCCCCCTCTCTGACCACTAGACCCTACTGCCCTCCTGGAGCAGGGAGAGAACCCAGGAGTCCTGCCCCCAGCCCCCCCTGTCTAACCACCAGCCCCCACTCCCCTCCCAGAGCCGGGAGAGAACCCAGGAGTCCTGCCTCCCAGCCCCCCCTGCAATAACCACCAGCCCCCACTCCCGTCCCAGAGCGGTCAGAGAACCCAGGAGTCCTGGCGGGGGCCGGAGCAGTGGCGGAGCAGGAGCTGCAGAGGAGGCCAGGGGCGCGAGGGAGAGCCAGGATTAAGACTGGGCTCCTTCCCGCACCCCCCACCGCCCCCGCCTGCCGCCCGGCACCGGGCCACATCTGGGATCCATTGCTCGGCCCAGCTGCAAAAGTTCATGGGCTGCTGGTGCTTCCAACCCTGAGCTCATCCCGGCGCTCGCCACCCAGCTCCTGAGTCACCCCCTGCGCCCCACGGCACAGCCTCCTGCTGCCCTCCGCCCCCCCGCTCCCTGCAACCCAGCCCTTAGCGCCGCCCTGGGGCCATGGGGAGCCCTGACTGCCCGGGCAGAGCCCCCTGCTGCCCCCACCCCCTGCAGCCCAGCCCCTAGCGCCGCCCTGGGGCAAGGGGGAGCCCTGACTGCCCGGGCAGAGCCCCCTGCTGCCCCCACCCTGCTCCCTGCAGCCCCTAGCGCCACCCTGGGGCAATGGGGAGCCCTGACTGCCCGGGCAGAGCCCCCTGCTGCCCCCACCCCCTGCAGCCCAGCCCCTA
>NC_133780.1:1031333-1033824 GCF_003597395.2 Chelonoidis abingdonii | reverse complement strand
GGGCCGTGGTTGAGCCCTGGCTGCCCGGGCAGAAGCCCCACTGCTGCCGCCCCACCGTCAGCACAGGCCCCAGGGAACCCCACTGGCGCGCTGCAGCAGGCCTGGGTCCCAGGCAGCGGGGGGTTAATGATCGGTGCTGCCAAGTCTCCTCCGCTGCCCGTCACCCACTTGCATTTCGACTCTTGGCCTTCGGCTGGATCTGCTGGCCGAGCTCAACCACACATTCCCCTGCCCGGCTGGGGCTCCTGCCCCCCTGCTTCCCGACGCTTGGGTCTGCTGGGCTGAGCTGTCCTCACACATTCCCCGACCGTCTGGGCCTCCTTGCCCCGCCCTGTCCCGCGACACCTGGGTCCTGATCACTGCCGTGGGGTGGGCCCCGGAATCACACCTGCTGCTGGTGTGGCTGCGCTGCTGTGTCCTCTATTCGGCCTGACCGGGCAGGTGGGTCCCGGGGTGTGAACGCACCAGGGTCATGGCTGAACAGACAGCTGAGTGTGAGGACTGACGAGCTCCAGGGTGAGGGCTTGGCCCTTCACCCCAAGGAGCGAATCCGGCTGACCATTACCCCAGGGGCATGCTAGGGGACAGGGCGAGAGTGGGCAGCAGGGCTCTGCCCGGGCGCAGGCTCGCCATTGCCAGGAGGGCGCTAGGGCGGGCTGCAGGGGGTGGGGGGAGCAGGGGGCTCTGCCCGGGCAGGTGCGGGTCCCCATGCCCCAGGGTCGCGTAAAGGTGCTGCGTTGCAGGACGGCGGGCGCAGGGGCCTGTGCTGCTGAGTGGATTGTTGCGGGGGTCCCGCTCCCCGAATCTCACTCCCCTCTCCACTACTCGGGCGCAGTCTCGACGCGCCCCACTAGCCTGGCCTACTCCTACTTGTTGGCACTTGACGACACTTCGGGTGCATTGCTATGCGGGGGCGTCCGGTGGTGGACGCTGTTCTGACGGGGCCGGCCATCGACAGCTACGACCGCACCGCGTGGTCATGCGTGTCGTCTGCCCAGCCTGCTGATCGTTGTCGATCATGGGGCTGGGTCCCGCTCGAGTGATCTGTTCGCTCGGGGGGGGCCTCCGGGCGGCCATAGTGAGGACGTGTTCCTTGGCCCGCAGTGAGATGCCTTGAATACAGAGAACAACTAGACGCAGCGTGAAGGCCCTGGGCCCGTGTTTCTGAGCCCCCTGGCACCCCAATCCAGGTCCTATCTCCTCCCCCTAGCACCCAGATCTTCCCCCTCGACCCTGAATGCCCTGAGCCTGCCAGCACCCAGATCCTTTCCCCCTGTGCCCCCGTGCCCCAAGCCCCCCAGCTCTGCCTCCAGGCCCCCGAGTGCCCCGAGCCCCCCAGCACCCTGACCTCCCCAAGAGCCCCCATGTGGCCCATGGCCTGACCCTGTGGCCTCATCGCCCCCCCACGGCCCATAGCCTGACCCCTGGCTCTGTCCCCAGGTAGCCACACGCTGCAGTGGGCGCTGGGCTGCGAGCGGGAGCCCGGGGGGGTGGTTCGCGGCTGGTACCAGTTCGGTTACGACGGGCAGGACCTGGTGGTGTTCGACCGGGGGAACCGGCGATGGCTGGCGGCTCTGTCCTGGGCCGAGACCACGCGGCGCCGCTGGGACGCTCAGCCTGAGTTCGGGGAGCGGCTGCACCGGTACCTGGGGGACACCTGCGTGGAGTGGCTGGGCCGGTTCCTGCGCAGCCGGCGTGCCTGGGCCAGGAGGGCAGGTAGGGGCCGGGGGGGCAGGGGGGCATTTACCCCATGGAATGGGGTTGGGGGAGGGGTCACCCCATGGAACGGGGCCTACCTGGGCTGGGGTCATCCCCCCATGGATTAGGGGGCTGGGAGGAGGGGTGACTCCATGGTTTGGAGAAGGAGGTGACCTCAGGGGTTGGGGTGACCCCGCAGATTGGGGACAGGAGTAATCTCAAGGAAAGGGGGAGGGGTGATCCACAGATTGGGGCCTGGGGTGACCCCCCAGATCCAGGGCTGTGGTGATCCCACAGATAAGGGGCTGGATGACCCCACAGATCAGGGGCTCGAGTGACCCCAAGGAAAGGGGGACAGCGGGTGACCCCCCACATCAGGGGCTGGGGTGACCCCACGAGGGATGGGTGACCCCACAGACATGGGGCTGGGGTGACCTCACTGACGGGGGGCAGGGGTCTCACTGTCTCTCCCCCCCAGCCGCCCCCCAGCTGCAGGCCTGGTCCCGCCCGACCCCCGGGCTCCCGGGCTGGCTGACTCTGGGGTGCCAGGCCTGGGGTTTCCCCACGCGGGACATCGAGGTGTCCTGGCTGCGGGGAAATGCGACGCTGCCGGGGGGCGAGGCTGGCGTGGGGCTGCCCAGCGGGGATGGGTGCTACCAACGCCAGAGCTACCTGCGGGTGCCCGAGAGCGGGGCCCAGGGGGTGCGGTGCCAGGCCAGGCACGGGGACCTGGAGATGCCGCTGGAGACTACGTGGGGTAGGTGTGCCCCCCAGAGACCCCCGGTGCCCCCTT
>NC_133780.1:1027648-1029978 GCF_003597395.2 Chelonoidis abingdonii | reverse complement strand
CTCCCACAGGGATACCCCCTGGGACCCCCTGCCTTGCCCCCAGGGCCTCCTCCCTGCCCCTCCCCAAGGGATATGCCCCCGGGGTCTCCTCCTCACAGGGATACCCCCCTGGACCCTCTGCCCTGCCCCCAGGGCCTCCTCCCTGCCCCTCCCCAAGGGGATATGCCCCCAGGCTCCCCTTCCCCACAGGGATACCCTCTCCAGGAGGCCCCCCTCCGCTTCCCCCTGCCCCCTCCCTGTTGGGGATACACCTCCTGGGGCCTCCTCCCCCTGGGGCTCCACCCCATGCACCCCCTTCCCCATGGGAGACATGACTCTGGGAGCACCCCCCATGGCCCCTTCCCCCTTGGGGCATCCCTCCACCCCACAAACCCCCTTGACACCGGGCTGGGGGAGATGCACCCCTCACCCCCATGCACTGAGTAACCTGCCCCCCTTCTCCTCCCCCAGAGGAAGAGGTGCCCGAACACAGCTGATCCCGTGGGTCTGGTAAGTGCAGCGACCCCCTGCCCCCCATCACAGCCCCCGCTCCGCACCTGGGGATTTCTGGGGGGGCAGATCCACCCCTCCGTGGCCACAGCGGGTACTCCAGCCCTGACTTCCGCAGCTCCCAGTCCGCCCCTCCCGCCCCCCCAGTGGGGTTTCTGTGGGGGGTGACCCCCGCCTTTCCCCCAGCTAATGCCTTTACTGACACCAGCAGGTTTTCCCTCCACGCCCCCCGGCCCCTTCTCTCATTCCCTTGTTTTTCCCCCAGGCCGGATTTTCCACCCGGACGCCTGGGTTCCTCGCCACCCAACGCTGGACACGTGAATGGAGTTGGAAGTGTCGCCTGGCCCTTGAGAACCTGGGGGCCCCACTGATTGCCAATTGATTTCTGCCCCCAACCCTGCTGCCCCCCAGGTTCACTGTCTCCTCTCACGCCCCCCGCGCCATCCTGCCCAGGGCCGCACACCAAGGCAGGGAGCTAAGGACCCTGGGAAATCGTCCCTTTCCCTCGCTGCCATGCAGCGCCGAGCACCCGAGGCCGGGCCATTGCTGCAATACGGATCATAAAGAACCGTTTGTAATCGTCCCCCGTGTCGGTGCCTCCCCCAGCGCCAGGGCTCGGTGGTGAAACAACCCCCAGCAGCAAAACCCAAGGGGCTGGTGGATTCGTAGAACCGGCACCCCACAGGGGACAGGCCCTGGCCCCATTCCCTGCCCCGGGGCCGGATCGGAGCCAGCGCCCCCCAGAGAAGACAGGCCCCTGCCCCATTCCCCACCCCTCTGAGCCAGCCAGTCCCTGCCCTGGGGCCAGATCAGAACCAGCACCCCACAGGGGACAGGCCCCTGCCCCATTCCCCGCCCACCTGAGCCAGCCAGTTCTCGCCCTGGGGCCGGATCAGAACCGGCACCCCACAGGGGACAGGCCCCTGCCCCATTCCCCGCCCCCCTGAGCCAGCCAGTTCTCGCACTGGGGCCGGATCGGACCCAGCGCCCCCTAGAGGGGACAGGCCCCTGCCCCCTCCCCTGCCCCATTCCCCGCCCCAGGCAGGCTCCATGTTCACCAGTCAGGAGTCCCAACTCCGGAGCCGAATTCTGCACAACGCATTTATTTACATAAGGGGGGAAATCAACAGAATCCCCCCCCCACCCTGGAACCCCCCTTTGCGCAGACTCCCTGGTGGGGAACGAGCTGCCATGGGGCTGGGCACGAATCGCTGCACAGGGGCCTGTGAGCACTCAGCCGCTCTCTGCGACCGTTCGGCCCCCACTCCAAACCCCGGGACCTCCCCTGCGTCACCCAAGGGGAACAGGGAAAGCCGCGTGTTCCTGCTGCTTCCCCGTCCGCTGGGGGCCCCAGCAGTGGGGCAGGAGCTCCCACCCCTCGCAGTGACAGGCTCAGGCTCTGTGCAGACTCAAGCAGCGTCACTGCGTCCATCACACTCAGGGCAGCTCCCCCCTCAAAGCACCAGGTTCAGGCTCGCTGGGGGGTAGGGCTGCGGGGTAGGGCTGGGGGTCTCCATCTGACAGCGGCCACTCACGGGCATGCACAGAGGTGGGCGGTGTGGTGGAAGCCGGGGAGCAGGGCCGGGGGCTCCGGCTCACAGCGGCCGCTCCCGGGTGTGCACCCACAGGTGGGAGCTGGGGGGCAGGGCCAGGGGGCAGGGCCGGGGGCTCCGGCTCACAGCGGCCGTTCCCGGGTGTGCACCCGCAGGTGGGAGCTGGGGGGCAGGGCCAGGGGGCAGGGCCGGGGGCTCCGGCTCACAGCGGCCGCTCCCGGGCGTGCACCCGCAGGTGGGCTGTCAGGTGGGAGCTGTGCCGGAAGCGCTTGCAGCAGGCGGGGCAGG
>NC_133780.1:1023197-1026082 GCF_003597395.2 Chelonoidis abingdonii | reverse complement strand
GCGAAGGGGCGCTCGCCCGTGTGCCGGCTCCGGTGGGCAGCCAGCCCCGACTGCACGGCGAAGGCCTCCCCGCACTGGCCGCAGCGGTAGGGGCGCTCGCCTGTGTGCAGGCGCCGATGCTTGGCCAGCGAGGAGCTCTGGGAGAAGGCGCGGCCGCAGTGCCCGCAGCGGTAGGGGCGCTCGCCCGTGTGCAGGCGCCGGTGCCGCTGCAGGGTGGAGCTGGCGCGGAAGCTGCGCCCACACACGGAGCAGTCGTAGGGCTTCTCGCCCGTGTGGGTGCGCCGGTGCGCCAGGAAGTTGGAGCTGGCGCTGAAGGCCCGGCCGCAGTCGGGGCAGACGTAGGGCCGCTCGCCTGTGTGGATCCGCAGGTGCTGCGTCAGGTGGGAGCTCTGCCCAAAGGCCCGGCCGCACTCAGGGCAGGCGTACTGCCGCCCGGGGGCCGGGGGCCCGGCAGGTCTCGCTGGGGCGCTGATCTCTGGCTGGGGCGCCGGGGCAGAGCTGTGGGGCGTCCCCGCCACCCGGATCGTGGATTCGTTCAGCCCCTCGCCAGCCCCGCAGGGAGCCGGGACAGAGCTGTGGGGCGTCCCCGCTAGCCGAATCGTGGATTCATTCAGCACCGGGGCAGAGCTGTGGGGTGTCCCCGTCTCCCAGATCGTGGATTCGTTCAGCCCCTCGCCGGCCCTGCAGGGAGCCGGGACAGAGCTGTGGGGCGTCCCCGCCAGCTGGATCGTAGATGCGTTCAGCACTGGGGCAGATCTGTGGGGCATCCCTGCTGCCCGGATCGTGGATTCGTTCAGCCCCTCACTTGCCCCACGGGGAGCTGGGGCAGAGCTGCAGGGAGCCGCCCGGATCGTGGATTTGTTCAGTGCTGGGGCAGAGCTGCGGGGTGTCCCCGCCGCCTGGATCGTGGATTCGTTCAGCCCCTCACCAGTCCCATGGGAAGCTGGTGCAGAGCTGTGGGCCGTCCCCGATGCCCGGATCATGGATTCGTTCAGCCCCTCGTCACCTGCCGCGCTGGGAGCCGGGTCTGCGTCTCTCTCCCTAGCAGGGTTTTCCTGCCAGTGCTCACAGGCACCTGGGCTGGGCAGATCACTCTCCTGGGGTCGTCCCGGTACCATCCTGTGTGGCGCCGCTTGCTCGTGCCCTTCCGGCTGGGGATCCCCCTCCTCGGCCTCGCTGGCCGGCCCATGGCCTGTGGGGGAAAGGATCACGGTCAGTATTCTCACGGTGCAGAAAAGCTGCCCCCCCCGGCAGGATTTATTAACCGCTGAGCCGTATTTTCACTCTGACTGGGGGGTTATTGTACAGCCGCAGGGTAACCCAGGACCAGCCGCCCTGCCATGCGCTCTGTACAGCCTCCGCGTCTCCTGACTCTCATTTACTCCCTCCTGAGCTGTTGTTTTCTCCATAGTTCACGGGTTCCCAGGAGAGATAGTTTTACCTTCTTCGGTGAAGCGAAGTTCTCGGCTCGTCCCAGGTCTGTCTGGGAACCCCCGGAGCCCCGTGGGACAGAGAGGGATTCAGACCCGAGCTGCCCCTGCTCGGAAAAGGGAACAAACCAGAAAGCTCAACGCAGGAATTATCCCCTCACCGTGGGGATTCGGGGCCTGGTCGGGGAGGATCCTGAGACAGGAACCCCTGCAGGATTCCACCGCTAACATCTGAACCAGCTCGCTGTGCTGCCTTCCTGAGCCTGCAGACATGGACCCGGGGCCTCTGCTGCTGCTCAGCGCCTCCCAAGAGGGCAAAGTGACCAGAGCAGTTGGTTTCAGAGCTGCCGGCAGGCTGACCCCAGCCAGGCTGGTGTCTCTCGGCTGCGGCTGGGCAAGCTCTGAGCAGCAGCTGAGGCAGTCCCGGGGCAGGGGGTGGGGGCAGAGGGACAGACGGACGTGGTGGTGTAGTCTGGACCCAGCCTGGGCTGTCTGTGGGGCCTGGTCCCAGCGCTTCTAGGCCTGAAAACAGCATCCAGGGACAAAGACAGACAGGACAGAGGTCTCTGGACAGACAGACTCTAAAAGTAGCCAGGAACACACACAAAATGGAGTTTGTAAAATCACGACACGCGCTGGGGCCGGGGCAGCCCCTGGCAGGCCCGTAAAGCCCCTTTTGTTACCGGCCAGGATTTAAAGACCCCAGGAAGCCAGGGGGGAATTTCCGAGCCGGTTTAAGCGACTCCTCACCTGTGCGGGCATCTCTCGGGGTCTCCTCAGCGTCCTGGGGACCCAGGACCCCTGGCTCTGCTCCTCGCTCCATCCGGGAGAGCGCATCCGGCCCAGATATGAGAAATCCTGCTTGGGGCCGGGACAGGCTAGATCAGGGTGTGCAACAAGGCAGGAGAATATCTGCTACAGGGAACGGCCCATGATTTGAACCCAGCCCCGGCCGCTCTGGGGAACAGGGACTGACCCGGGGGGCAGGATACTGGGCGGGATGGGCCTGTAGGGCTGACCCGGGGGGCAGGGAGGGGGCAGGATACCGGGCGGGATGGGCCCGTGGGCCTGACTGGGGGGCAGGGAGGGGAATACCACCCCAGGGGGTACCACAGTCCCTGGGGTCTCACTGTCCCCGCTACAGACACCCAGGATAGGGTGGGGGGATCGGGTGGGGGGGCTCTGGGAAGACCGGGGGGGCTCTGGGGTGTTGGGATCTTAGTCACACCCCTGCCCCATGGCTGGATGGGGGTCAGTGCCCACCCCACTTCCTCCCACCCCTTCCAGCCCTCACCGCAGTCCTGCAGGGTCTGGCGCGGCCCCACGCGCCCTCCCCCCCTTCCCCACTCCTCCCGTCCAGCCCCCCACTCTCCCTCCGGGTGGGGGGGGGGGGCTGACCCCCAGATCTCTCTCTTTAAAGAGAGAGATCTGGGGGTCAGCCCCCCCCCCCCACCC
>NC_133780.1:1021208-1022868 GCF_003597395.2 Chelonoidis abingdonii | reverse complement strand
GTGACAGGCTCAGGCTCTCGGCACACTCAGGCAGGGTCCCTGTCGGTCACACTGGGGGCAGCCCCCCCCTCCCAGTGATGGGCCCAGGCTCTCAGCACACTCAGGCAGGGTCCCTGTTGGTCACACTGGGGGCAGCCTCCCCCGTGACAGGCTCAGGCTCTCGGCACACTCAGGCAGGGTCCCTGTCGGTCACACTGGGGGCAGCCCCCACCCCCCCCAGTGACAGGCTCAGGCTCTCGGCACACTCAGGCAGGGTCCCTGTCGGTCACACTGGGGGAGGCCCCCCCCCGTGACAGGCTCAGGCTCTCGGCACACTCAGGCAGCGTCGGTCATGCCAGGGGCTCTGGGGCAGGCTGTCCTGGTGCCATTTGGACTATGCATTTTCTACTAACCAGCAGCCGTGTGACAGGCCCGGAGAGCTCAGCGCTTGTGGTGCGGCCCCAGGACAGGCTGCTCGCTGGGACGGGGAAGCGGAGGCACAAACCAGCCGCAATGGGACCGGCAGCTCCCCTGACTGAGAAGGGACATGGGGCCATCTGACCTTGTCCTTACACAGGGGAGGTGGGGCTTGACCTCGAGTTACCGCCTGGGGTGCATCCCAGTGAAGACAAAGTCGTTGGGCACCGGGCACAGAGCGGGAGGTGCATGTGTGCATGCACACACGTGTCCGTGCATGTGCACACATCCATGCACGTGCACACCTGTGCACACACACCCACACTTGTGCACACGCACCCATGTACACACACATCCATGCACACTCACATGTCCGCACACACACACGTGCTTGTGCACATATCCATGCACATGCACACACCCGTGCACATGCACACATACATCCATGCACACACTCATGCACAAGCACACCCATCCATGCACGCACACACATGTGCCGACCGGTGGGTCACACAAGCAAAATGTGCAAACAGGAACTGATGTGGGATGTGGCTTTTGGCCAAGATGCCCCAGCCCTGGCCAGGCACAGTCCTTTGAACCCCACCCAGACGTTTTCTGGGTCCCAAGCCCTGTGGGCTGCGAGTCGCCGTCCCCTGGCCCGTCTGGGTCTCTGGGCCTGTCCTGGTGTGCCAGGCGCACCACAGAGCACCATCCCCTCCCGCTTGCGAAGCGCTGCAGGCGGAGTTCTTGCTGCCCCAGGGCAGTTGACGCCCACCTCTCCCTAGGGACCCCCGGGAAACCCACCGCTCTTTAAAACGCTCCCATGGGTTGAAAGGGTCCCTTGAGCGCCCACCACTGCCCAGGGGTTTCCATCAGCCAGGTCTCGTCCTCCGGGCAACAGAGACACCAACCTGTAACCACAGTGGACGCTGAAGATTCACGACTGTTCATCCAGAACTGGCCACCTGTGCCACCAGCCTGCGGCCCCTTCCCTCTGTCCAGGGTCTGCAGCTGCCACTGCCCAGCCCCCTGCCCTCCATCCCACAGCCCAGTGGGGGTGTCGTTATGACGAACTGGGACTGTTCTTAATGTTTGCTCTGAACACTTGTGTTGGTGCCTCAGTGTCCCCTAGGCAGTTCTTAAGTATCTCGGTGGTGGGATAAGGGTGTGTGATTGCTACAGAGGAAGGGACCAGTGCACCTAAATGCCGGGCACTCTGTCTCCTAGCAACTGATGGCCTGGGCCCCTCCTCTGCAAAGGTGCC
>NC_133780.1:1003324-1012102 GCF_003597395.2 Chelonoidis abingdonii | reverse complement strand
ACGAAGGTGTATTGGAGAACAAAGGGAATCAGGTGACCATCCTGGATCTCAGGGAAAGGGCAATCTGAGCATGAGAGGAGCAGGCTGGAGGGGGGTTAGTGAGTCCTTGGAGCTGGACAATGGGAGACGAGGGAGTGAAGATGCAGACTCCTAGGGGTCTGTACACTCACTGCCCCCGCACAATGACCCGCCGAGGGTCTGGTTCGCTGTATCATACAAGCTCTGTTTTAGACCCTGTCCTGTCATCAAATAAACCTCTGTTGTACTGGGGCTGAGAGTCAAGTCTGACTGCAAAGGGGGGTCGACGGACCCTGTGGTGGCCCCCCCAGGACCCCGCCTGGGTGGGCTCGCCTGTGGGAAGCACACGGAGGGCAGGATGCGAATGCTCCAAGTGCTTTGTTACTCAAACGTGCTAACGGTGTGAGCTTCTTGCCCTGAACAAGTCTGCTCCAAGGGAGAGGAGGCTCCCCAAAGTCCTGCCTGGCTTTGTGGGGAGCAGTTCCAGAGCATCGCCCGGGGACTCCGTGACAGTCGTGCCGAGGGGGTCACCTCAGGGGGACTGTGCCCCTGCTGCGGGGGCAACCGTCTGCTCACTCGCTCTGGGCTGGAGGAAACAGGGGACCCTGAGGGGGGCAGGGCCCAATGCCCAGACCTGCCCTGACCCTAGCAATGGGGTTTGAGAAGAGCCTGACCCCTGAGGGATGAATTGGGGCAAAAAGCAGCTTCCGCTCTGGGGCAGAACTGGGGAAAGGAAGCTGAGCAATTCGGGGATGTCTCCCGAAACAGTGACCAGCTGCCCCCTATGTGGGGGCTAAACTGTGACTGGTAACAATCCTGTGTGACTGCCACCCCAGCACTTGTGAGCAACCCTACAATAACAAACCCCTGTGACCACAGCCCTGGCACACGAGAACTGAAGAGCATAGGAACGGCCACACTGGGTCAGACCAAAGTCCGTCCAGCCCAGTGTCCTGTTTGCTGACCGTGCCTGGTGCCAGGTGCCCCCCGAGGGAATGAACAGAACAGGGAATCATCCAGTGATTCATCCAGGGCCGCCCCTAGCTATTCTGGGGCCCTATCAGGCTCCCCGTGGGGGGGTGGGGGCTGGCTTGGGGGAGAGGGAGGAACCGACCCCCAGCACTCACCAGCAGAGTGGCTTGGGCAGGTCGCTGCACTTCCCACCGCCAGCGAGTGCAGGCCTGGCCCTGCTGCAGTCCTCGGGATAGGGAAGAGGCAGGGATGGGGGCTTTGGGGAAGGGGTGGAGTGATGGCAGGGCTGGGGCAGAGCAGAGGCGAGGGCCTTGGGGAAGAGGTGGGGCAGGGGTGCCCCAAATTTCCTGGTGCCCTACGCAGGTGCATACTTTGCATATGGGTAAGGACGGCCCTGGATCCATCCCCTGTTGCCCAGTCCCAGCTTCTGACAGGCAGAGGCCACGGACACCCAGAGCGTGGGATTGCATCCCTGCCCCTCCCGGCTAATCGCCATTGATGGACCCGTCCTCCAGGAACTTACCGTGTTCTTTTTTAAACCCTGTTACAGTCTTGGCTTCACAACATCCCCTGGCGAGGAGTTCCACAGGCTGACTGTGCATGGGGTGAAGAAATACTGCCTTGTGTTTGTTTCAAACCTGCTGCCTGTTCATTTCGTTGGGTGACCCCTAGTTCTTGTGTTATGAGAGGGAGTAAATAACACTTCCTGATTTACTTTCTCCACACCAGTCCTGATTTTATAGACCTCAATCGAATTCCCCCTCAGTCGTCTCTTTTCCAAGCTGAAAAGTCCCAGTCTTATTAATCTCTCCTCATATGGCAGCTGTTCCACACCCCTCATCAGTTTTGTTGCCCTTTTCTGAATCTTTCCCGATTCCAAATGGGATGGGGTGACCACATCTGCACACAGTATTCAAGGTGTGGACGTCCCATGGATTGATACAGAGGCAACAGGATATTTTCTGTCTTATTATCTGTCCCTTTTGTAACGGTTCCCAACATCCTGGTCACTTTTTTGGCTGCCACTGCACATTGAGTGAATGTTTTCAGAGAAGTGATATAACTTAGACAATGTTTTCACCCCTCATCCACAATGACTCCAAGATCTGTCTTGAGTGGTAACAGCTAATTTAGACCCCATCATTTTGTATGTATAGTTGGGATTATGTTTTCCAATGTGCATTACTTTGCATTGATCAACACTGAATTTCATCTGCCAGTTTGCTGCCCATTCACCCAGTTTTGAGAGATCCCTTTGTAACTCTTCACCATCTGCTTTGGATTTAACTATCTGGAATAGTTTTGTATCATCTGCAAATTTTGCCTCCTCACTGTTTACTCTTTTTTCCAGATCATTTATGAATATGTTGAATAGAACTGGCCCAGTACAGACCCCTGGGGGACACCACTATTTACCTCTCCTCATTCTGAGAACAGCCCATTTATTCCTACCCTTTGCAACCAGTTACCAGTCCAGGAGAGGGACCTTCCCTCCTATCCCATAACAGTTTACTTTGCTTAAGAGCCTTTGTTGAGGGACCTTGTCAAAGGCTTTCTGAAAGTCTAAGTCCACCATACCCACCACATCCCCTTTGTTCACATGCTTGTTGACCTCCACAAAGAATTCTAGTAGATTGGTGAGGCATGATTTCCCTTTACAAAAACTGTACAAACACAACAACTCGTGTTCATCCAAGTGTCTGATAATTCTGCTCTTCACGAGAGTTCCAGCCAGTTTGCCCGGCACTGAAGTTGGGTTTCCCGGCCTGTAACTGCCAGGATCACCTCTGGAGCCCTTTTTAAAAATTGGTGTCACATCAGCTACCCTCCAGTCACCTGGAACAGAAGCGGGTTTAAATGACAGGCGACATACCACAGTTAGTAGTTCTGCAGTTTCACATTTGAGTTCCTCTAGAACTCTTGGGTGACACCATCTGATCCTGGTGACTCACTTATTACTGTTTAATTTATCAATTTGTTCCAAACCCTCCTCTAAGGACACCTCCATCTGGGACAGCTCCTCAGATCTGCCACCCAACAAGAACGGCTCAGGTGTGGGGATCTCCCTCACCTCTTCTGCAGTGAAGACCAATGCAGAGAATTCATTCAGCTTTTCTGCAATGGTCTTGTCGTCCTTGAGTGCTGCTTTAGCACCTTGATTGTCCATTGGCCCCACCAGTGATTTCCCTACACCCCCCCCCGAATTTCCCCAACACCCCCCCACCAGTTTTGTGAGCTAGTTACATACCAATTTAGTGACTGTTTGGAAATTCAAATTTAAACTGAAACATTAATACACACATTAAAAGCTTATAGAGTGTATGATAAAATATGTGTATCTGAAAAAGTATACTAGATTTGAAAAGTATGAACATAGACTAGCTTCCTTGCTTCCTTATACAGCTGTTTTTTTTGATGTCAGTGCATTCATTTCGGTGCTGTTGGCCAACCTAATAATTTCAAATGATGATTTGTAAGCAAAGTCTAAATGAGCTGTCCCTGATAGCTATGATGAGCTGGGGCTTGGGGAGAAGGCTTCAGGGCCAGATTATATTTACTTCACACCTAATCCTCTAGGATCCAGCAAACAGAGAGCTGTGTTGTACAGTGATAGATTTTGGCTGGGGCTGGTTACAACCACTTGAATGTGGGCGGGAAGGGGGATGAAATGTTGTTCTTGATTGTATCAGTAAGAGGCAGTAGAACTGTAACTTAGCGTGTGATGATTTGAAGATCCGAGAGAGGGTGGACCTGTTCCTCTCCACTGTTTAAAGACAGAGCTGATTAGGCCTCACACTTTTTGGTTCTGTTAAGTGACCACTGAGCTGAAATCACTGACTATTCAGGTCTAAGTGCTTAGTCTTGTGCGGACAGTGTTCCTGTGGGTACAATGTTTTTGTGAAGAGCAGCCCAGACTGCACCTAGCAGTGAGTTCCCCACTGGAGCTCAGCTGAAATCACTGAGAGCTGGTGGAACTCAAGAGGACCAACTCGAGGTCACGTGGCAGGGCGCGAAGGTGATGCGCAGGCATTGGCACGAGCGGTGGACAGTGAACAGGTGGCCACATGAACAGCCGTGGCCGAGCGAACAGTGAGCAGCTGGAAGAACGAGCAAGGTGCCTTCTTGCCCCCCACTGGAGAGTAACTCACGTGAACCACCTCTGAACTCTGGTCTCCACTGACCAAGACAACACGGTGAGTGGAAATTGTGCGTGAGGAGGGAATGAGGGGCATGTTAAATAAACATTTGTTTGTTGGACTTATTTTAGCTCACTTTGCTCCAGATTGCTAGATTTGTGACTGGGAATGGAAACTTCTATAAATATGTTTCCTAGTAGGCCAAGATTTTTTATGCCTCATTTGCCAGGTTGTTATTACATTGTTGCTGTCTTGGGACGTCATTATTGGTGGAGTTTCTGTACTAAACATTTCTATTTTATAATGTAATTTTTACGTAAGAATGGTCAGACTGGGTCGACCGATGAGTGCATCTAGCCAGTGTTCCTGTCTGCGACAGTGGCAGGCAGGTGCCCAGGAGGGAATGACGTACAGAATCAGCAAGTGCCATCCCCGTTGCCCACTCCCAGCTTTCTGGCAAACGGCTAGCGGACCTCAGAGCATGGGTTGGCATCCCTCCCCTCCTGGCTAATGGCCACTGTTGGACCTGTTCTCAGGAATTTATCTAGTTCTTTTTATATCCTGTTATAGTTTTGGTCTCACAGCATCCCCTGGCAAAGAGTTCCCCGGGTTGACTTTTTTGTGGGCGAAGAATTATTCCTTTGTTTTTTCTAAACCTGTCTGCCTATTATTTTCATCGGTGATGCTTAGTTTTTGTTATGTGAAGATTAAATAAATTTCCTATTCACTTTTTCACACAGTCAAGATTTTGTGACTCTCTCATATCCCCCTTAGTGTCTCTTTTCTAGCTGATTCCCATCGTTTTAATCTCTCCTCCTGTTTTCATACCCTGATCATTTTAGTTGCCATTCTCTGACCTTTTCCAATTCCAATATCTCTCTTTAGAGATGGTGCCCGAGCGCACACACTTTTCAAGTGTGCACGTACAGTGATTTCATAGAGGCATGTGATATTTTCTGTCTATTATCTATCCCTTTCTTAGTGATTGCCAACATTGTTGCTTTTGTGACTGCTGCTGTTTTCAGAGAACTATCCACAATGACTCCAAGATCTTTCTGAGCGGTGAAAGCTTATCAGACCCCATCACTTTGTATGTACAGTTGGATTGCTTTCCATGTGCTTACTTTCCGTTTCAACATGAATTTCATCTGCCACTTTGTTGCCCAGTCACCCAGTTTTGTGAGCTCCCTTTATAGCTCTTGACAGTCTGCCTGGGACTTAACTATCTTGAATAGTTTTGTATCATCTGCAAATTTTGCCACCTCCCTGTTTACCCATTCTTCCAGATGAATATGGTGAACAGTACTGGTCCCAGTACTGACCCCTCTGGGATACCACTATTCATCTCTCTCCATTCTGAAAACTGATCATTTATTCCTACCCTTTGTTTCCCATCTTTTAACCAGTTACTGATCCATGAGAGGACGGCCCTCTTATCCCGTGATGGCTGACTTTTCAAAAGTCAATTTAAATTAAATACATTTTTTTAATTATTTTTTTTTTTTAGAAATCTAGCTCTGTTATGTGTTTGGGGTAACTTGCATTTTCCTTATGTTAAATTTGCATAATCCTAACAAAACATTTACTTTCTTCACTTTCTCACATCAGTCAAGATTTTACAGACCTCCAGCATATCCCCCCTTAGTCGTCTCTTTTCTAAGCTGAAAATTCCCAGTCGTTTTTAATTTCTCCTCCTGTTTCATACCCCTGATCATTTTAGTTGCCCATCTCTGACCTTTTGCATTTCCAGTATGTCTTTTTTGGGATGGGGTGACCAGATCTGCACACACTATTCAAGGTGTACACGCACCATGGATTTATATGATATTTTCTGTCTTTTCATCTAGCTCTTTCTTTAAAAAGCAAAGGTTTCAGAGTAGCAGCCGTGTTAGTCTGTATCTGCAAGAAGAACATAAGCTTCGTGGGCTACATCCAATGAAGTGGGCTGTAGCCCACGAAAGCTTATGCTCAAATAAATTTGTTAGTTGCTAAGGTGCCACAAGTACTCCTGTTTTTTTTTAAAAAGCAAACAGAAAGTTGGGAATCACTGACTGGCACTGCACACTGAGTGGATGTTTTCAGAGAACTATCCACAATGACTCCAAGAACTCTTCCATGAGTGTTAACAACTAATTCAGATGCCATCATTTTGTATGTATAGTTGAGATTGTTTTCCAATGTGCATTACTTTGCATTTATCAACATTCAATTTCATCTGCCAGTTTTGTTGCCCAGTCACCCAGTTTTATGAGCTCCCTTTGTAGCTCTTCACAGTCTGCCTGGGACTTAACTATCTTGAACAGTTTTGTATCATCTGCAAATTTTGCCACCTCACTGTTAACCCATTTTTCCAGATCATTTATGAAAATGAAGCTTATGCTCATTGAACAGTACTGGTCCCAGTACTGACCCCTCAAGGATACCACTATTTATCTCTCTCCATTCTGACAACTGATCATTTATTCCTACCCTTCGTTTCCCATCTTTTAACCAGTTACTGATCCATGACAGGCCTTCCCTCTTACCCCATGATGGCTTACTTTTCAAAAAGTCAATTTAAATTAAATACTTTTTTTTTAAATGTATATTTTTTTAGAAATCTAGACCTGTTATGTGTTTTGGGGAACTTGCATTTTCCTTATTTTAAATTTGCATAATCCTAACAAAACATTTACTTTCTTCATATCTTTTTTATTTATCTCATTGGTCCTGACACCCTCCTGTAAATTCAAACACTCCCCCTAATTTCAATTCCTGGGGAAACCACTGGGCCCCACTGATCGTTTGTCTCACCTCCTGCCTGTGATGTACTTAACAAAACGTTTGCTGCTGGTCTTTGAGTCTTTGGCCAGCTGTTCTTCAGATTCCTTTTTGGCCTCCCTAATTGAATTTTCACACCTCACTTGCCAGAGTTTTTGCTCCTTTCTATTTTCCTTACCAGGATTTAACTTCCACTGTTTAAAGGGGCCTTTTGCCTCTCACTGCTTCCTTTACTTTGTCAGCCAGCCACGGTGGCTCTTTTTGGGCCTCTTCCCATGGTTTTTGCTTTGGGACACACATTGAATTGGAGCCGCTAGTCCAGCGTTTCAAAAAGGTTTCCATGCAGCTTGCAGGCACCTTGGTTTTGGGACTGTGCCTTTTGATTTCCGTGTAACGAGCTTCCTGGTTTCTGTGTAGTTCCCCTTTCTGCAATGACCCACTCCGGGGGTGGCTGCTCCCCCCCACCCCACAGAGCATGTATGTAGCGGGCTCTATCCGTAGATCTCAAATGCTTTACAAAAGCAGAAAAGTTTCATTATACTTGTATTACAGATGGGGAAACTGAGGCATGGAGCCACCCTGCCTTGCCCGAGATGACACAGTAAGTCAGTGGCAGAGCTGGACCCAGAACCCAGGTTCTCCACATTCCCAGGTCTGTCCTCTTTCCACTGACTCCTGCTGCCTGCCTCCCCCTGGGTACAGCGCTGGGATGAGGGAGGTGAGCTGCTGCTTTCCCCTTGGTCTCTCCACTGCAGCAATAGGGCTGTGGCTGGGTTATTTGGTGAGCAGGCCCTGGCTCTCTCCTCTGCCCCAAAGCGTTTATAACCAAATTAATCTGGAGACAGGGCGCCCCGTCCTTCAGGTCTGACCCAAAGGCCCATGGAAGATTTGGATCTGTGTCTTAGTCACTTAGTAAAGCCACAGATGTCCTAACCTAGCCACCGCGACCTCCAGCGGGGAATACAGGGCTGCACTTCCCGTCCCCCCGGCTGGGAAGATGGGATCGCCCACAGAGCCCTGCGCTCAGGTGGCTGCTGCTCTTTGGCACCCCACTTTTTGGCACCCCCGAATCTTGGTGTCCCAGGCGGCTGCCTAGTTCGTCTGGTGGTCACAGCGGCCCTGAGTGTGCCCCTCCCTCCCCCCGATGTCGTGTAAGTAGATGGTGGTCACTATTACTGAGCGAATCAGCAGGCGTCAGCTCCTGGACCAGATCCTGTTTGTGCTCCATCTGGCCCCCCACCCTTGCTGCTCTCATGCCATTGAGGTGAGCCTGGGACCCGAAACCTGGCACAAGGGGGGGATCCCCCCTCTGCTTCTGTCCTGGTTGGCCTGGGGCTGGGGCGGGGGGGAGGAGCACCTGAGCAGAGCCAGTCAAATGCAGAAGTTTGACGAGACGTGTGGTCCGGAGCAGAACCGAGAACACGTGGGTGACCCCAGCCCCTTGTCCTGCGGCCCCAACCCCATCACAGCTCAGATCCCCTGCCAGAATGCGGCTGCCTCTGCTCCTCTCCTGGGCTTGGGGGGCCCTGGCTGGTAAGTGGGGACCCCCCACTTGGAACTTTTCACTACTTGGGGTAGGGGATGTCATTGTAGGGTCAGAGTGGGGTGCAGGGGGAGATGGGTTCGGCAGGGAGAGACCTGATGCCAGGGATGAGGGGTGCTCAGAAGACTGGGACTGATTCATCGTGTTCCCTACCCTGCTCCATCCTCCCCACCTCACCCCCCGGCCTCCCCATCTCTCCCCCCAGTGTGATGAACTGGGAATGTTTTTAATGTTTGCTCTGAATACTGTGTTGGTGCCTCAGTTTCCCCTATGCAGTTCTTAATATCTAGGTGGTGGAATAAGGGTGTGTGATTGCTGCAGAGCAAAGGGCCAGTGCACCTAAATGCC
>NC_133780.1:982065-1003265 GCF_003597395.2 Chelonoidis abingdonii | reverse complement strand
TGTACCTACAAGCTCTGTTTTAGACCCTGTTCCTGTCATCGAATTAACCTCTGTGTTACTGGCTGGCTGAGAGTCAATGTCTGACTGCCAAGTGGGGGTGCAGGACCCTGTGGCCCCCCCAGGACCCCGCCTGGGTGGGCTTGCTGTGGGAAGCGCACGGAGGGGCAGAGGATGCTGAATGCTCCAAGGAGAGATCCAGGAGGTGAAGCCGTGTGAGCTTCTTGCCCTGGAGACAGTCTGCTCCAAGTGAGAGGAGGCTCCCCAAAGTCCTGCCTGGCTTTGTGGGGAGCAGTTCCAGAGCATCGCCCAGGGACTCTGTGACACCCAGCATCTCTCACCCTCCGGCTGTTCCAAACCACCGTCTTCCACAACGCCAGCTCCACAGACGTGGCGGGGATGGCCCTGCTGGGCAACCTGGAGACCCACTCCCTGGCCTGCAGCACCTGCGAGATCCGCTTCCTGCAGCCCTGGGCCCAGCAGGGCCTGACCCCAAAGCAGTGGCAGGACCTGGAGCTGCTGATCCATCGCTCCCTGGCCGACTTCATCCGTCTGGTGAACAAAGTGGTTCAGGATGCAGGCGAGGGCTGAGTATGGTGCAGGCTGAGGGGATCGGTCCCCAAACCCGGCGGGGAGCTGAGAACCGATATGCTCACAGCAGCGTCTGAGTGGGTCCTGACGGGGTGACAGATATGATGCCACTGATTGGCCATTCCCTGACCCCCCAGCCAGCCAGTCTCCTGCCTTGGGGCGGGTGCCCCCTAAAGGGAAAGGCCTTTTCTCACCCCACTCAGCTGGCCAGTCCCCCCACTCTGGGGGGAGTGGCAGATTAACCAATGGGGACCATGCCCAGGGACTCCAGCCAATTGGGGGGGCCCAGAAAAATGTGTCCCCCCTCACCCCGACCTGCTCCGCCTGCCTGCCCAGAGCTCCTGCCAGGAGCGGGGGCTTTTCTCGCTCTGCTTGCCTGGCAGTCCTGCCGGGGAGTAGCTGGAGCGCCCAGGGGGTGGAGCGGGGCGACCGCCCACGCCCCAACCCCGCTCCCTGGCAGGAGCATGGGGGGACTGCAGGCAAAGGGGGGCCCCCCTTGCTCTGGCCCAGAGCCCCACAAAACCCTAATCCGCCCCATGTAGACAAGCGGACTGACCCCTGCGGCGCCTCCTGCTGGTCATTCTCGGGAATTAGCTCGATTCAGCCCCGGAGCGCCCTCCGCAGGCCGGTGATCCGCCTGCCCTCTGGCCCCGTGTCCCTCTTACATGGGCTGCTGTCCCAGCATAACCCCCTCAGTCTTAGGGTCTCCCCACCCAGGGAACCCGCCCCACTATCCCCACCTCGCCTCAGTATCAGGCCGCTGCCAGTCTCCATCTAGCCCCGCGCCCCGGGGCAGACTGCAGTACCAGCCACTCAGCACTGGCCAGGGGGGTTCGGACCTGCTGCCTTGGGCTACCTGGGCTGCCCCCTGCACCTCCCAGCACCTATTGGCCTTATGCTAGGCCACAGCCTGGGGCTTTCCAGGCTGGAGCTCCCCAGCCGTTCCCCAGCCCTGCTCCACCCAGGTACCCTGCATCCAGCTCCCTGCAGCCAGGCCCTTCTCCCTCTGCAGTGGGTGCCTGGCTCCCAGCCTCTTTCTCCAAGCCGGCTGGGGCCTGATTGGGGCACGGCCCCGCTGCAGCCACTTCCCAACCAGCCCAGCTTAGCAGCTCCCAGCCACAACCTTCCCGGGCTGGTTTAACCCTCCAGGGCAGGAACAGGGCAAGCCCCCTGCTACAGGCCAGACTGTAGCCTGCGCGCCCTGGAGGGGAAAGGCCCCGCGTCCCGGGCCCTTGGCCACGTGTCCCAGCAAAGGAGCGTGTAAGTGGCGCCCGGTGCCACCTGTCCTCCCAAACGTTGAAAACCGACACTCTGCAAACCATGAAACACCCCACACAAGCGCAGGAAATGCAGAGCTAAGATAGTGCCTCCCCCTCCCCCACCCCAACCAGCGCTGCCCCAGGGCACGGGACAGACCCAGCTCCCCTCTGCTCAGCGGCTCAGCCCAGGGTCTGCGCTGGGTGTCTGGTGCTGGAGCACTAAGGTCCTTGGGGGAGACTCTCTCAGGAACCCCTTAACCACCTGTGCCAACCTGGGACTGTTCTTACTGGGGGCTGTGAGTGCTGAGTGGGGGTGTCGGCCTGGGAGGACGGTCTGCACTGGGGGATGGGAGACTGGCTGGAGGGAGGACACCTGAGCAGGTAACGTGAGACCCCAGGAAGGGGTGAGAGGCCGGGTGACACCTCTGCCCGGGAAGCTGAACAAAGGCTGGGGAGGGAGGGGAGTTTCAGGAGCCGGCTGGGGAATGGAGGGAGCCCAGACAGGGCTCTGACCCCCAAATGGGGCTGTGGTGCTCCTGGGACCCCAAGATGGACCTAATTGGGGAGGATCCTGTTATCTGTGCCTGCAAGACCTGTCTGGGACTGTGTTCCTGTTGGCTAAATAAACCTTGTGCTTTACTGGCTGGCTGAGAGTCCCGGGGAATGGCAGGCAGCCGGGGGTGCAGGGCCTTGTGTCCCCCCACACTCCATGACAAAAAGGAAGGTGTCTCTTTCCTCTTGTCCTGAAGGATCAAACCCTCATTTCTCTTGCTGAACAGAATCCACGGGCTGAGTGGCCGTGCTCTCTGTGCTAATGGCTACTGGCAAGTCTTGGCCAGGTCACGTTCACCAACACACCCACCAGCCTCGTCACTGGTTTTCAGATCCTCAACTGGCACCACTTCCAAGGTTGGACTCTGTATTAAAGAGATACCATCCATTTTCACTAAGAAGTTAGACTAAGTTCTGTGGTCCTTCCCTTCCCAGCCTCTGCTTCCACATGGGATCAGATGTTAAATTCACTGAGAGACTACGATAGAGCTGACAGTTTACCTGCCGTCCCCTGCATTCTCCAGAGATGAACTGCCCAGCTGTCCTGCTCTGCGGACTCAGCTGCCCAGTCCTTCCTCTGAACCTGAGACACCGCCTGGTCACTCACAGAATCAGCATGGAGACATTCCTGTTCCAACACCATTCATTGTCTTCCCAACAAGTTGGCCAAGCACAGGGCCACCCAGAGGTGGGGGGGGCAAGTGGGGCAATTTGCCTGAGGCTCCACAGGGGTCCCCGTGAGAATACAATATTCTATAGTATTGCAACTTTTTTTATGGAAGGGGCCCCCAAAATTGCTTTGCCCCAGGCCCCCTGAATCCTCTGGGCAGCCCTGGGCAAGCACTGTTCAACTTTCTTAACAATTTTCATTCCATCTGAGACCTTCTCAGAGCTCCCCACACTGGATCTTTCACAAGGAAAGTCAGTGGATCCATTCACCACAGGCAACTTCTGGCTGTTAGGAACTGAAACTTCCTGGATTAACTCACTTGCACACCCCTGAGTTGCAGCAGACTGCGTGCAAAGACTACCCTGAGGAGCATCTTTGAGCAACAATTCACCCCTCACAGAAATTCTGCCCTCACCCTCTTCACCTGGGGCTTCCTCTAAAGGAATATTTTTCTGAGCAACAGCAGACTCTTCCTGGGTTTCACTTACATCCAGAATCACCTCTGGCCCATCGACATGATTTTTACCCTGTCTCCTTTCAGGCAAGGTCACAGACTTACTAGATAAAAGGTTAGAGGTCCTCTTTTTCCCTCTGCAACTTTCCTCCTCCTTGCAAGTTTGCACACTGTTAGTGGGTAATGCAACCAAATCACCTTCCTGCTCTCCTTGTGCCCTGGCTAGGGGATCACCCTGAGCAGACCGAGCTGCTACACCCTTTCCCAGCAACACAGAAGCAACAGGCAAAATACAAGCAGCAGAATTGTCTGGTCTCCAGGATTTTGCTGCCCTGGGTCTTAGTATCCACCCGCCTGTTCTGACCCTTCCTACAGGCTCCGAGTCTTCCTGGGAAGGAGACCTAGTAGTTAAAAGAGAAAAAGTCTCCAGCCTGCCAGCCCTATTAGCACAACACCGAGACTGTTAAAGAGCCATTCAAGGGGGAATGAAGACATTTAACAGGCATTTGCCAACCCCCAGGTATCTCCTGTCAGTTGCTGAATGTACTGACAAAACCAGTTGTGCGGCTGTAATATTTACTCAGAACATGTCAGTCTACAGGACCTTAGTTTAAAATATTTCATGAGCGAGTTGGTGAAGATTATAAAATTACATCTCTAAAAAACCCTTGCATAGATTTTTAGATGCAGAATCATCTTTAGCCTTAAATGCTTGGATCTTCAGAGACACGATTTTTTAAATAAATCCTTCAAAAGACCTGATCTAAAACACACATTTTAATGACTATAGTAAAAACACTTCCTTCCAAAGTCTTCCTGTCCTGTCTGTCCATCCGTTTCTCCCTTCACCCGTCTCCCCCTGCCCCCCACTGAAGGAAGCCAAAGCCCTTTTCTTCCAGATAGCTGGACAAAGAGTTTCCCTTTCTTTACTTCTGACTATCTATGAACTAGTTTTAAGCAAAATCCACACCTCAGTAAGATACAAAACCCTCTGTGATGCCTGCAATCTTTGGAAACATATTTTTTAAAGTTGGTGAAATTTCAGTAAATTAGTGTCCCTTTTCCTGAAAGCAATGACCATTGTTATGAACACACTAGACCTCTGTGACTCTTTAATTTCAAATGCTCTCTGTTTCAGTGAGTTACACATGTAGCAATCTGGACTGGTTACTTTATGAAGGCGTAAGAGCACATTTCAAATATAAAATCAGCTTAGAAATACTGATGAAGAAAATGTAAGCCAGAGAAGAGCTGCATCATGTATTCCAGAATATTGAATGTCGTGTTCAGCGGGACGGCTGCCTCGCCCTTACTACAAAGCTTTTGCAAATAAATGTCTGACAGACTTCAGGGCAGATCAAAAAACCTGTGACTGATATTTTTTATTCCCAAGTTTAGTGCTTTCAGTTAGGTACCTTCTGCACGTCCATTCTGCGTGAGGGAGAGGGTACAGGGGTCTCTGCGGGGAACTGTGACTCTCTGCCACCGTGAGGCGGGCCGGGCACCTTGTTATTCTTTCTGCCTTGTCCCTCCGCCCCCGTCCCACCGGGCTGCAAGCCCAGGCTGCCGTCAGGCACAGGGGCACCAGTTTAACAATACCGCATAGGGCCCCGTAAATCCTAGGGGCGGCCCTGGGGGCACCAAGAAGCGGTCACTCTCTCCCTGGCCATAGCAAAACTGGTTCAACACACACTGCTCAGAGAAACAAACATACCAACCCTGTTAGAACCTGGCTCTCAGTTTCTGCTGTTCTACCCTTGCTCTTTTAACGTGGAGCTGGAGTCTGGCAGCTTCTGTTGCATCTGGCGAACCCTCCTCAGCAGCCAGCAGCTGCAAACGCTCCCTACGAGCCCGTTCCTCTTTCAGCAGCTTCTATTTCCAGCTTGGCCAGGGCTTGCTTCTCTCTCAGTCGCGTTTCTGCCACTTGTTGTTGATGTTCTAGGCTGTCTCTCAGGGCTTGCAGTTCCATTGCTTCTGCGGGTGCTTTCTGGCTCAAGGTCACTGATCTTTAACCAACGATACCAATGGGGATAGCATGGGGTTCTGAGCCACAGCTTCATTGACCTGGTTCTGCGGATCCTGCTGACTAAGCTGCAGTAACGATGCGGTTCTGGTGGGTCTCAACAGAGAGTGCTGGTTCAGGACAAATCGCTTACAGCAGGGCACAGGTCCAAGTTCCCAGGAGAGGGGCCGACTCCCACGCCTGGGCCGGTGCTGCCCCCTCAGGCACTGGACTCCCCTGGTCTAACGTCCTGGTAGCCCCTGGAAGGAGAGAGCAGAGGGGATGGGTTAGGGGGTGTAACATTCCCTCCACCCCCACCTCATCCCAGAGAGGGGAGGACTCACCTGCGTCTGGTCCACCACAGCACCACGGCCACGGCGGCTACGGCCAGAACCCCCAGGGTGATGCCCACGGCCAGGCCAGGGCCCCAGGGCCTGCTCTGCTCTGTAAAACAGGGGGTGACGCAGTGGGAACAGGGATACTCCACACAGATCTCCCCACCCCGTCCCATTCGCACTCCCCTCAGCCCCCACCCTGCTCCCTCCATCCCAGTCCTGTCCCGTCCACCTCAGCTCCTCCGTCCTGCTCCCCCTGATCCATTGCCCAACTCTCCCCTTCTGCCTCCCTCCGCCCCAATCCCGCTGCCTGGGCCCACCCCCGTCCCACTCACGACATGCAGGAAAAGCCCCTAGAGACTATGACACCCCCCCGGGGACGTGCACCTACCCCAGGGGATCAGTAGGCTCTGGCCCCCGAGGCTGCTGTGCTGCACCCGGCAGGCGTAGCTGTGCCCGGTGCCCGGCCCCACGGCCAGGGAGCTGTGCAGCTGGTAGGTCAGGTCCGCGTTGGGCAGGATCCCGCTGGAGTTCAGCCACCAGCCCGGCATCACCTCCTTCCCGTCCTGCAGCCAGGCCACACGGACGGGCCGGGGGTAGAAACCGGTGACCCGGCAAACCAGCAGTACCGGCGCGGGGGTCCCGGCTGGGGGAGGTGCTCGGGCAAACACCACGGCGACCGGACGCTCTGAGACAGGAGGAGAGAGACAGGGCAGGGGAGAGGGGACGATTCAGCCTGAGCCTCAGGGACCCACTAGCCAAGCCCAGCTCAACTTCCCAGGGTCAGGCGTTGGCCCCGCTGTCCTAGCCAGACCCCAATTCTACCCACTGCAGTTACCAGTAGTGACAGATTCCCCTTCACTTCCTGTCCTAAACTGCTGTGCAGTGCAGCTATGTACAGCTATTGCTGCACCCCAGCTATAGCTGCATTTGTACACCAGGCAAGGGGGCCCTGTACAAACAGCCCCCTGCCCCACCCCAGAGGTGGCTGCATCTCAGCAAGCAGGCAGTGGTGACCAGCCTCACCTTGCCTCTCCAGAGACTCTTTCCCATACTGGGCAAAGCTATTGAGCAGATAGATGCAAGTTATTCCAAGAAAAAACTGAAGCCTGGTGGACGCGCTCTTATCCCAGTTGAGAAGGTTCCGGGCGTCGAGCGCCAGCTTATCTTCCGACCGAGCGACCCAGGTGCCCGTGTCCACGTCGAAGCTCACGATGTCCTCGCCGTTCCCCGCGGCGTCATAGAATCCCCTCGAGGTGCCGTTGGGGCGCAGCTCGCAGCCGAGGGAGCCCTGGATAACAAAGGGGTCTGGAACAAGAACGGCAGGGGGACGAGGACGGGGGTCCAGAGGTTACTGGGGGGGCAGAAATAGAGAGACGGGGCAATAAAGGTCCATGACAGGTGCAATGAGGACGTTTGGCCACAAGATGGCGGCAGGATTGTGAGGTGGCCCCGGCTGGAGTTAAGGGTAAGTTGAAGTTTGTTTAAAATCGATTGTTCGAAGTGCTCTGAGGTTCATGGGCATAGTCAGATTGGTTTGAAAATCGCTGCGTTACATCGAGGCCTGAGGCAGGGCTTGTGGTGCAAATTTGGAGTCCTTTGGTCACGGGATTGCTGAGATACAGACCCCCACCAAATGACCTGCTTTCCAAGGGTCATGGTACATGTCAGGAAAGAGCAGGAGCTTCGGCTCAGGGAGTGGGACAGGGGGCCTTCCCCTCTAGGGAAGGGTGTCACGGAGTGTCGGGGAGTCAGGGCCCTGGGATCCAGAGTGACTCTCAGCCAGCCAGTAAAACAGAAGGTTTATCGGACAATAGGAACACAGACTACAGCCGAACTTGTAGGCACAACCAGGACCCCTCAATCAAGTCCTTCTGGGGGTTCAGGGAGCTTAGACCCCAGCTTGGGGTTCCCTGCGTTGCACCACCCAACCCAAACTGAAACTAAAAAAATTCCTCTCCTCGCTTTCTCCCCCTCCGCTCTGCTCCTCCTCCTTTGGCTCAGTCTCCGGGCAGAAGGTGTCACTTCTCCCACCCCACTCCTGGCTGAGGTTACAGCTCAGGGAGCTTCCTTCTCATCCCCAGTGTAACTCCCCTGCAACTTTCCCAGGTCACATCCGCCCCGCTCCCTGCTCCGTCACATGGGGTTGCTGACAGACCCCCACCCAAATGACCTGCTTTCCAAGGGTCATGGTACATGTCAGGAAAGAGCAGGAGCTTCGGCTCAGGGAGTGGGACAGGGGGCCTTCCCCTCTAGGGAGTGCAGGCTACAATCTGGCCCAGACCTGGCTGGAGAATGGGACACGGGTGTTTCCCTCCAGGGGACGCCGGCTCCAATCAGCCCAAGGGCCAGGGACTGGCTGTCTTGCCCCCAGTGACACACTCAGTGTCAGTTCTCAGCACCCCGGGTTGGAGGCCGGCGGGGATCCCCTCAGACCGCTCCATACTCACAGCCCATTCCGTGCTGTGGGCTATTCTGTTCACAATCCGGTTGAAGTTGAATAGATAGTGATGGATCACCAGCTCCAGGTCCTGCCACTGCTTTGGGGTCAGGCCCTGCTGGGCCCAGGGCTGCAGGAAGCGGATCTTGCAGGTGCTGCAGGCCAGGGAGTGGGTCTCCAAGTCGCCCAGCAGGGCCATCACCGCCACGTCCGTGGAGCTGGCGTTGTGGAAGACGTTGATTTGGAACAGCCGAAGGGTGACAGATGCTGTGGGGACAGGGGAGGAGGCTGGGGCAGGGGGCAGGAAACAAGTGGAGGACAAAGCGGGTAGGGAGAGTCTCTGTCCTGTAAACAATCCTGCACTACGGGGTCTCCCTGCTGATCCCTAGCCTGCTGTGATGAAGTGGGGGATTTTCTTGTTTTCTTTGGGTTTCCAGTGGGTTACGTGCAGAGGGAGGGGGACTCAGTTTCCCCGGGTGTTACTGGTTTAACAAGGGGAGGGGAGAGGGAGTTTGTTGGCACAGAGGACCAGAGAGGGAACTCGGGACCCCGGCCGATGGCCTGGAGGATGGAGACCCCAGCGACTGGTGACCTGACGACCCGGAGACCCCGCTCAGGAGACACAGCTGGTTCTGGCCAGTGGGGGACAATGGGCTGCGGGAAGAGGACCCCGGTGACCTGACCAGCCGGTTCAGCCAGAGGGGCCAGAGGGGGGCTGAGAGGGGAGGAGACCCAGGCCTTCCATTTACGACCTGTTTCCCTGGAGAGAAGCCAATGGACAGAGGGGCTTGGGGCCGGGGATATCGGAGGCCCAGCTGGGAAGCAGGGGGGCTCTGGGCTGGAAGGGGGAGCAGGCAGAGCCCCCCTGGCTGCAGGGGGACTGGGATGTGCTGGGCTGAGGGAGGCCAGGCCTGAGGCCCTGAGAGTTTCCTGTGCTGGGTTCAACTCTTAATAAACCTCCTGTGTTACGCTGGCTGAGAGTCGCTCCGGGCTAGAGAACAGGGCGGGGTGGGGGCATCAACCCCTTTGGGGGTGAGGAGGCCCGGGGGGCCCAGAGCGCGTGGACTCCCCGAGGGGCCCACGGCAGAGACAGACGTGCTGAGGCTCAGGGAGGTGCGGCTCCAGGAGGTGGAGGGGCCTGACCCCGGCAGAGAGTGGCCCCCTGTGAAGGGCTGTTGCACTGAAAGGGGCACCCCCCACGGACCGCACGGGGCCACGCGTGGGCACGACCTGGGAGTCCGTGACACCTGCCTCCCCCAGCCAGGGTCACTAGCCCAGCGTGGTACTTCCCCAGCGTGGTACTTCCTCCGCAGCCCACACGCCTCTCAGACCAACTTCTCTATTTCTCTGTCTTGCTCAGCTCTGCACCCGCAGCTGCCAGCCCCGAGCCGATCCGGGCAGAGTCAGTCGGGGAGCAGGGGGCAGCGCGGGAGGGGAGTCCCCGGCAGCAAGGTCAGAAGAACACTCCTGAACGACAAGTTTTAGTGATGAAAAGTGCCAGTGTCAACAGCCCTGGTACCGACAAAGCCGCTGCCACTCGTGGGGGGAGTGTTTTCTGCCAGCGTCTCCCCTGCCCACAAACAGCAGCTACACTGCGCGCCCTTTACCAGCCACAGCCGAAGTGTGTGTGACGCCCCCTCCGTCTCCTCCGGCCTGGGGTAGCACTGCTCCCTCACAAAGCCCCCCGTGCCGCCCTGGGGCATCAGGCCAGCCCAGACTGCCCGGAGAGAGCCCCTTGCTGCCCCCGCCCCACCCCCTGCAGCCCAGCCCCTAGCGCCGCCCTGGGGCAATGGGGAGCCCTGACTGCCCGGGCAGAGCCCCCTGCTGCCCCTACTCCCTGCAGCCCAGCCCCTAGCACCGCCCTGGGGCAATGGGGAGCCCTGACTGCCTGGGCAGAGCCCCTTGCTGGCCCCCGCCCCGATTCCTGCAGCCTCTCTCTATCTCCCTAGCAGGACCCCGCTGGGCAATGGGAGCCCTGACTGCCCGGGCAGAGCCCCTGCGCCCACCCACCCCTGCATCCGCCCATGCTTCTCTAATGTAGCCGTGGGGCGGCCTACTGGGGCAATTGGGGAGCCCCAGACTGCCCAGGCAGAGCCCTGCTGGCCCGCCGCGGATCCTGCAGCCGCAGCCCTAGCAGCCGCCCTGGGCCATGGGAGCCCTGACGCCTGGCGAGCCCTTGCGCCCCCCCCCGATAACCTGCAAGCCCAGCCCTAGTGCCGCCCTGGGCATCCAGGCAGCCCTGACATGCTCGAGAGAGCCCCCTGCTCTCCGCCCCGCCCCGACCCTGCTCCCATCCGCCGTCGCTGACCCTTGCTGCTCCAGCCCCTTGCTGGCCCCCCTCACCCCCGACCCCCGCCGGCCGCCCAGCACCACCGTCAGAAGCAAGTGGGGAGCCACGACGCCGACAGGCGAAGACCCCTGCTGGCCCCCATCTCCCCCACCTTATCCCTGCAGTCCAGCCCCTAGCGCCGGGGCTGTGGACAGGCTGGGTTGTTGTTGTAGGGTTGCCTGGGCCGCTGGCTGTGAACAGGCCTGGGTGTTATTGTAGGGTTGCCGGGACAGCGCAGGGCTTGGTGGACAGGCTGGGTTGTTATGTAAGGGTTGCTGGGAGCTCTGGGCTAATAGACAGCTGGTTTGTTATTGGTAAGGGATTGCTCTTATTGCGGTGCTGTCTCACACGGTCTCATAACATGACATGCCCAATGACCTCCCAGTTGTTGTGGGTGCAAACTGCCACGTGTGGGTGGGACTCCATGGGGTGTGCCGGCTTCTGGGGGCTGGGGACCTCATCTGTGCAGGGGAGCCCCCCTGCTTGGGTTTTCCCACTTGGCCCAGGAGGCAGACGCTGCAAGTTTGCCAGTTTTGAATCTCCCCCAAATTCCATTCTCTTGGGTTCCAGCTCTGTCTCAACCCATTGCTGGGGTCAGGGCGAGGTCTGGGTGTTGGGCCTGCCCCTTCAGTGTCCCCTGTTCCTCCAGCACAGAGTAACGCGAGCAGGTGATGCTACCCGCAGGCAGGGGGTCGCAGGTCCCCGGGGTGACCCCTGTGACGTTGCACTCCATATTCTTATATGGAGATGATGCTAATGAGTGAATTTAACCTATGGGAATATGCTCATGCAAAACGTCTCTTGTAAGGGATCAGTACAAACTTTTAATCTACTGAGTGTGGGATCATCCTGTTTGTATGAATGTACCTACTCTGTATCTGAAACCAGGAATACTGAGCCTATAACTCTGAGGGCGATTGTAGTTATGGCAAATGGGGGCCACTAGTGGTGGCTTGAATCTTGATGGCTCCCATGAACCAGGACAATTTGCTGAAATGCTGTTTACTCACAACCTTGCCCTGGGTCTGTGCAGGCCAACCTGAAAGAAAGGAAGAATAAAAGAGCCTTGGCCACTTGGAGATGTGCAGGCCGGGAGGTACAAGCTGTTTTCGTACAGCTGTGCAGGGAAAGCGCTGGAGTGTGCACACTGACAAGCTACCAGCGTCAGTGTGGCCACATTTACAGTATGCAGCTCTGTTGGAGTGGTGCATTGGTGGGCAGCTATCCCGTTCAAGTGCTGCAACAGGTGCCTTTTCAAAAGGAGGGTTGGGTGGAGTGGTGACAGGAGCCGGTGGGGGGGAGACAGAGAGTGGATTTTTGGAGCTGACACTGTGTCAGCTCCCTGCCTGCAAGTTCTAAGGATGGAAGATACACAGCATCAACCTTCAAATCATTTTAAAAGTTTAATTCCCTTCCCCTACCCTCTCTTATTCACTATGCAATAATGCACTCCTAAATAGCCTTCAGAGCAGATAAGCAGCGCCTCCAAAACGGACTCACCCTCTGCCGTGTGGCTTCTCTCCTCAAAGCAAACAGCTGTGAAATTCCAAGCAATCCCCTCCGCCTGCCTCTCTGCTCGATTGCACATACAAGCTGTGTTTGTGTTTTAGATAAGCAGCTCCGGGAAGCCGGAGTTCAGCCACTCTTCCGGTTTGTTGTGAACAGGCATTCTGGGATACCTCCAAATACCTCAGAGGCCAATTACAGCGCTTTTGGTGGCCACACTGGCGGAGCAGCGCTACATCACCAGCGCTGCAATCCTTACACCCGTGGCAGAGCAGGAGTACGGCCAGCGCTGCAGCCAGGGAGATGCAGCCCTGTATGTGCCTTGCAGGTGTGGACGGTGAGTAAGTTGCAGCGCTGGTGGTGGGTTTACAGCACTGCAACTCTCCAGTGTAGCCACATGATACCGGAATCCATCTTAAACCTGGTGTTTTTCCATGTAGAAGGAGGGGTGGGGACCCAGAGAGGGACAAAGGATTTCCGCCTTGTGCCAAAGCTACATAAGGGGGTGGAACAGGACAAAGGGGGCTGCAGTCATGAGACATCCCCGAGCTACCACCTGACCTGGAGCTAACCAGGGCTGTACTGGGGGAAGGGTTGGGCCCAGACTAGGAAGGTGTCTCCAGTCTGTGAAAGAAGCTGATTGGCACATCTCTGAGGGTGAGATTTACCTGCATTTAGTTTCTGACTGTATTAGGCTCAGACGTGCGTGTTTTTGCTTTATTTTACCTGGTGACTCACTTTGTTCTGTCTGTTATTACTTGCAGCCACTTAAATCCGACTTTTTATTCTTACTAAAATCACTTTGGTTTATTATTGAACCCAGAGTAAGTGATAAATACCTGGGGGGGGGGGCAAACAGCTGTGCCTCTCTGTCTGTCAGTGTTATAGAGGGCGGACAATTTAAGAGTTTACTCTGTGTAAACTTTATACAGAGTAAAACGGATTTATCGGAGGGTTTTGATCCCATTGGGAGCTGGAGACAGGTAACCAGTTGAGTGGTTTTCAGTTCAAGCCTGCAGCTCTGGGGACATGGTTCACACCCTGGGTGTGTGTTGCAGCAGGCTAGTGTGTCTGGCTCAACAAGGCAGGGTTCTGGAGTCCCAAGTCCCAGGGTCAGAGGTAGTTTCAGCACATCAGGTGAGAATCCCAAGGGGGTCTCTGTGACTGAACCCGTCACAACAGCCCCCGTCACGACAACCCCACTGAGCTGTGTGATGGAGGGAAGGAGGCCAGGCAGTCACAGCCACAGACAGACCATGTGCCGTCCCTGTATCTTCGCTGTGGAGCAGGCACAGCAGGTCCGTGCACAGCAAGACAGCAGGAGACACTGGGGAGCAGTCCCCTGAGAGCGCAGCGAGGTGACTGCAATGGGTTTCACACCGTTTTGCCGGCAGTTGTTGTACCACATGTGCTCTGCAATGCTGATGCTGGGGTGTCACGGAGTCCCTGGGCGATGCTCTGGAACTGCTCCCCACAAAGCCAGTCAGGACTCTGGGGAGCCTCCTCTCCCTTGGAGCAGACTGTCTGCAGGGCAAGAAGCTCCCATGGCTTCACCTCCTGGGTCTCTCCTTGGAGCATTCAGCATCCTCTGCCCCTCCGTGGGCTTCCCACAGCGAGCCCACCCAGGTGGGGTCCTGGGGAAGCCACAGGGTCCTGCACCCCCACTTTGCAGTCAGACGTGACTCTTAGCCAGCAAAACAGAGGTTTTTCGATGACAAGGAACAGAGTCTAAAACAGACTTGAGCGACAGCGAACCGACCTCTCGGCCGGGTCCATTCTGGGGGCAGTGAGCAACCCCTAGGTCTGCACTTCACTCCTTGTCCCATAGCTCCCGACTAACAACCTCCAGCCCTCCTCTCTGCTCAGCCCCTTTCCCGCGGCCCGGAGGTCACACGATCCCTTTGTCTCCAACACCTTCAGTTGGCACCTTTAGCAGAGGAGGGGCCCAGGCCATCACGTTGCTAGAGACAGAGTGCCAGGCCATTTAGGGGCAACTTGGCCTTATGCTCTGCCAGATACTTAAGAACTGCACAGGGGACACTGAGCACCAACACAGTATCAGAAAAACATAAGAAGCAGTCCATTCGTCCCATGGGGCTTGTCTCTTTTGCAGCAGGGGCTTATGTTACTGGTCTGTGGTTTAGGGTCAACACTGGAATCGGAGCGCACACAAAGACCTCCGTACACACCAGCGTGTTCGTCCTGGCTATAGTGCAATAAGACGACACAGGCTGTTTAGTTCTGCAGTATCATTGTTAGCAACCAGGGGCCATTTGCACATTCTGGTTTCTTCACCATTCCTCCCGGTTTAATGTTTGCGCTGACAGTTGGAATCTTGATGGCTCCCAGAACCACGGACAATTGACTGTGGCTGGCTCTGTTTGCAGACAGGCCTCCTGTGGGTCAGCTGGGAGGAATGAAGGCTGGGGGGGGGGGGTGTCGCACAGGACATGTGACCTTGTCACCTGGTACTGGAATCCATCTTTAACCTGGTGCTTTTCCATTGAGAAGGGGGGGTGGGGACCCAGAGAGGGACAAAGGATTCCAGCCTGGTGCCAAAGCTATAAAAGGGGGTGGAACAGAACAAAGGGGGCTGCAGTCATGAGACATCCCCGAGCTACCACCTGAGCTGGAGCAAGGGCTGTACCAGGGAAAGGATTGGGCCCAGCTAGGAAGGCGTCTCCAGTCTGTGACAGAAGTTTATTGAACGATCGCTGAGGGTGAGATTTTATCTGTAATCACGTTATTACTGTATTAGGCTTAGACGTGCGTGTTTTATTTTATTTTGTTTGGCAATTCGCTTTGTTCTGTCTGCTACTACTTGGAACCACTTAACTCTGACTTTCTGTATTTAGTAAAATCACTTTTTACTTGTTAATTGACCCAGAGTCTGTATTAATGCCTGGGGGGGGGGGCGCAAACAGCTGTGCATCTCTCTCTATCAGTGCTACAGAGGGCGAACAATTTACAAGTTTACCCTGAATAAGCTTTATACTGGGTAAAACGGATTTATTTGGGGTTTGGACCCCATTGGGAGCTCGGTATCCGAGTGTTGGAGACAGGAGCACTTCTTAAGCTGTTTTCAGTCAAGCCTGCACATTTAGGGGACGTGGTTCAGATCTGGGTCTGGGTTTGCAGCAGGCTAGCGTGTCTGGCTCAAACCAGGCAGGGCACTGAAGTCCCAAGCTGCCCAGGGAAACAGGCTCGGGGTAGTGTCAGCCCATCAGTTAACAGTTTCCGAGGGGTTTTCTGTGATCCAGCCCATCACAGCACAATACACAGTGACCAGCTGGGGGTCTCCTAACCCCTGCCTGCACAGAAACATGTTTCAATTTCAAGTGACCTGCCTGTTCTCGACTTTAAGAACATCTTTTTTAGGTCTCACTACAGGGAGGAGGGATAGCTCAGTGTTTTGAGCCCTGGCCTGCTAAACCCAGGGTTGTGAGCTCAATCCTTGAGGGGGTCACTTAGGGAGCTGGGGCAAAAATTGGTCCTGCTAGTGAAGGCAGGGGGCTGGACTCAATGACCTTTCAGGGTCCCTTCCAGCTCTAGGAGATTGGTATATCTCCAATTATTATTTAGAACTCCTTAAATCTCATCCACACATATGTCTCACAATGCTTATGGCCACCTGCGCATCGCTGGCTTTGTTAGAGTCCCCACTCTAATGAATTATTACACGTCTGTCTGACCCAGGGGATCCCTGTGAAACTCCTGTGCACACCGTGTGCCCTCTGCCAGTTGACATCAGGAGGTTCCTGGGTCATTCCCTTTTGGCTCTCAGACTCCCTGGTTTGAGAGAAAGGAGCTGCTGGAAGAGTCACGAATGCTCAAAGGCATCGTTCCTTTCGCTCCAGGTCAGTCAAGCCAGTTCAGTTCCACTTCCATCAGACTGTTGGTGTGACCAGCTGTGCCTGCGCTGCCCGAGGGAGGGAAAAGCCAGCACCCTCAGCTCTGTGTCAGGGGAGGGTTCACACACAGCGCCTGGGATGCCATCCCTTGTCGCTATTTATCCTGACTGGGCGGCAGGTTGATGCATGTCAGTCCCTATCTCCCCAGGTCACACGAGCATTGTCATCATCGCTTTATGAGGAGACGACTTCTGTGTTTCCCGATAACCGGAGGAAATATTTTTCTCCTGTTTCCTTGTGTGGGGGACATTGGCTAGAAAGTGTCCCTGTCTCAAGCTCTCCCCTGTCCCGCTGGCTGCAGTCGCTCTTCTCTGGATTTACACTTCGCTTTGTACTCTCCAGGCTGTACCCCAAGGCTGAGTGAGGCCTTAGAGTCTGCCTAAGTTTTGCACATTTCACTATGGTGACGGATCTGCTAGCATGACAGTTCTGTGCAGGGAGCTGGGGCCGCCCCACACAGGTTCCTGCAAGGGCAGCGAGAGTGATTGGGGGGCTGGGCAGAGGCCAGGCGACGGCTAACTCAGGGGGAGTGTGCAGGAGGGAAGGAGGGGACCCCCCCAGGTGGGAGCAGCACAGGATGGTGGGGAGAGCCCAGGGAGGGGACAACGACAGACAGGGACATTCAACCAGAGGGCACCAGGCCTCAATCAGCAGCGCAGGAGTGAACCCCCAGGTTCCCAGCTTCTCCATTCTCCAGGACGGGATCTGATTCAGGAGCCCGGCAGGGAAAGCGACATCACCACCTGGCAGTGAGGCTAGCGGAGAACAACGTTGAGTCAAAATCCAGCTCCAGCCACTCCATATGCTCCTCGTTTGATTTCAGGAGAGACTTTTGTGTTTTAGAAAGATTGTTCTAAGAGCAAGAGGCCCCAGGGAAAACGTGGGAAGTGGTGTGGAGTGTGAAAGGGACGTTGTTGCTCATGTCGACCCTCCTGGGAAAATCTCGAAACAGGCATCATGCAGTCAGCAGTCTGACCTGCATGTTACTGCATGTTCTTTCGCACGTTTAGGTGAAAAGGGAAGCAGCTCGGAGGGTAGCACAAGTAAGTGTCAGAATTCAGGGTCAGGAGTTCATCCATTTCTGCTGCGTTTCTCAAGTGAGTTTGATTTTGAAGAGGGGAAGTGGATTTGTTTCATGACTACAGGGGCACTGACTGGTTTTCAGGCACTTCACACTGTGTCTGCAACTCCCTGATGGTCCAGGGGCATGTGGGACTAGCGAGGAGACCTGGAGGGGAGGCAAGAGGGCACATCTGTAGCTCAGACTCTGAATGGTCTGAGTCAGGTTCATGGGGAGCCAGGGGCTGTGATTAGCCCCACACTTCTTGGGCGGGGCTGAGAGAAGGGCAGGAAGTTCCTGGGTCACTAGAAAACTGTATTCAAGCCTGAAGGGAAAATTAAAGCAAACTGCGGTGAATCAAAATTCAAGTGAAACCCCCACTGGGGACTCGTTTCCTGGACTGCTGGCCCCATCCCGGAGCCATTCACCTTTCTTAGTCGCCAGGCAGATGAGCAATCCCAGGACCATGCAGCGCGGAGCCCCCAACCACACCACCGTCTTGCCCCGGCAGAGTCAGCCTGTGCCTCTGTGGAAAGAAGAGCACAGCTGGTTTAGGCTGAGCTCAGCCTGTCCTTCCCCTTGCGCTCTCTGCCCCCAGGGTTGGGGCAGGGCTCTGACCCAGGCCAATCTCCCGAGGGCTGCCCCTGTGGGCTCAGGGGCTGCCCCACATCCACAGGCTCTTACCCCAGTGCACGGTGAGGGGGCCCCGCAGGCTGATGTGCTCCACCTGGCAGGTGTACACGCCCCCACACCGGGGGCTCATCTCCAGCATCACCAGGATCTGGAAGGTCCAGTCTCCGTTCTGGAGCAGCTCCATGGACACCACCCCGTCCGTCTGCTCCTGCCCGTTCTTCAGCCACTTGATCTCGATCCCCGAGGGGTAAAACCCCATCACGGTGCAAAGCAGCAGGTGGGAGTGGGGCTGGGACCCTGATTTCATGGGGGAAACTTTCACGTTGGGCCGAACTGGAAGAAGCGGGAGAGAGAGAGATGGGAAAGGAGCGAGAGACAGAGCAGGACTCAGGGAGACCAGGTTCCAGCTCCAATTTTTAGTCTTCCTTCGGAGCACGAAGAGATCATCACAGAGCCGGGTGAAAGTACCATTGTTAACCTTTGGTGTCCCCCATTGTCCCTATCTGGGGGACACCTACTGGGGTAGGTGGGGTGAGGTCCCACAGAACTGGGGAAGGGCAAACCTAGCACCTGTCTTTATAAACAGGAACAAAGGGGACCTGGGGAATTACAGACCAGTCCTCGTAACTTGGTACCTGGAAAGGTACTGGAACAAATTATCAAGCAATCAGTTTGTCAGCACCTGGGGGTAATAGAATTAGAAGGACTCGCCAGCTTGGATTTGTCAAGAACAAATCATGCGAAACCAGCCTCATTCCCTCCTTGGACAGGGTTACCGGCCTGGTGGGCAGGCGGGAAGCAGTAGACATTATGGATTTTGATTTTAGTCAGGCTTTAGACCCAGTCCCGCGGGACGTTCTCGTAGGTCAACCAGGGAAATGGGGGGCTCGCCGGTAGATGACATGACAGCCATGTGGGTGCACGACTGTTTGAAAGTCCGTACTCAGAAAGCAGGAGGGTGTATCTAGTGGGGTCCCCCAAGGCTCAGCCCTGGCTCCAGTACTAGTCCAGAGCTTCATTAATGGCTTGGATAATGGAGTGGGGGGCCCTAGAACATTAACTCCACATAACCCCGCGGGCACTGCGGCTCCCCAGTCCCATCGAGTGGCTGACAGAGGCTGACGGACGTGGCTCTGTTGGCTCAGGCAGTAAAAGCTCCCACTTGAGGCTCCAGAGATTGAGGATTCAATTCCCCTGGGAACTACCCACACAAGATATTGCGTTACGCCCCCACTTTCCTCTCCCACCATTCACCCTTCCCCCTCCATCGTCCTGGGGGCCTGGCTGCAGCAGGATCGGGGCTGGGCACAGCTTTCCGGCTGCACTTCCCCAGAGGGGATGTCCCAGTGCCTGCTCGGCTGCGCTTTGCTCACCTGGCGGCTCCGTGCAATGAGCCAGGTGGGTTCTCAGCACCGTCACCAGCCGAGCCCCAGCCCCGAGGTAGGACCCAGCCAGCCCCCAAGGCTGCTCCACAGGGAAGGGGATGAATGAGGAAACTCGCCCAAATCACCCAGACCGAGATCTTCCCTGCCCAGCTCCGAGCACCAGACCCCGGATGCTGCTCATCACCCTGGGGGGCACCCCCAGGCAAGGGACCAGGCAGCATCCAGCTCAGCTGCCCCCTTCCCCGAGTGTAGTGGGGAGAGGAGGGGACACAGGGTCCCAGCAGCTGCAGCTGGGCCAGGGTCAGGCACGGACAGGGCAGGAGTGAAGGGAGGCAGGGGAGATGCCAGGCGGGTTGGGTTAATTTAACCCTTTTGGTGCTGTCTCTGCCTGAGCCACTCGGTCCCTTGGGAGCCACCGTGCAGGTGAGGGGCCCAGACCCCTGGGCAGAGGGGGGCCCAGCGGATGGTGCAAGGGCGCCTCTCAGTGGATAGTCCCGGGAATGAAGGTGCTGCCCCTGTCCGGGAAAAGCTGGCTCCTGCCCCAGACGCCTCCTGCCCCAGACACCCCTTTCGGACTCCTGGATCCCCAGGCCGGAAGGGACCCTTGTGACCCTCTAGTCTGACCCTGTTCAGCGCAGGCCAGAGACCTGCCCCACAAGCAGATCATGGAGAAAAACAGCCAGTCGTGAGTTAAACACCGTCCGGGTGGGAAATCCACCACAGCCTTGGAAACTTGTTCCACTGGTTATTTACCCTGTGAAACATTCACCCCTTATCTCCAGTCTGAATCTGTCTATCTTCAGCTTCCAGGCACTGGATCAGGTTCTGCCTTTGTCTGGCACATGGAGGAGAACCATGATCCAATTTCTGTTCCCCTTGTAGGTACCTGATGGCCTGTAATCAAGCCACCCTGGTGCACAACCCAGAATGTGGGACCACTGTGCCCCCTTCGCTCTCCAGCCTGGGCTGTGTCTCACAGAGCTGGGCCGGTGACAAGCAGCAAACCCCTCCGGGTGCTCAGCGTGTGGAGCCTACACCCAGCTAAACTGCATGAATGCTCCAGAGCCATTCACGCATCATACGCAGAGAGGCACCAGCCTTGCAGCCCAGCACTCCACCCTCTGGCACGGCTCCAGACGCCCTTCGACACTGCAACATCGTTAATCCGGCCACCACGTGGACAAAGGGAAGTGAACGGGCGACCGACACCCCTTGTTAACCTGAGCTGAGATTCTCTGAGCTCTTCCCCCAGACCGCGCTGGCTTAGGTAAAAGCTAACACCGGTTTATTAACCATAGAAAGCCAGATTGTAAGTGATTATACGCAGAGATTGGGATCAAAGTTGGTTACGTAAGAAATACAGACAAATTTGCAGACTCAGCAAGATTTGAATCAAGGAGTTTCTCACCTAACTGCCTGGTTCAGGCACTTTACAGTTCTTAGTACAAGGGGGGATTTCCTTCTCCCCTAGGACCAGTCTCCCCAGATGAAAGTTCTCACGGGGTCCCCGGGCGATGCTCTGGAACTGCTCCCCACAAAGCCAGTCAGGACTCTGGGGAGCCTCCTCTCCCTTGGAGCAGACTGTCTGCAGGGCAAGAAGCTCACACGTCTTCACCTCCTGGGTCTCTCCTTGGAGCATTCAGCATCCTCTGCCCCTCCGTGCGCTTCCCCCAGCGAGTCCGCACAGGCAGGGTCCTGGGGAAGCCAGAGGGTCCTGCACCCCGACTCTGCAGTCAGACGTGACTCTCAGCCAGCTGGGGACACAGAAGGTTTATCAGCCGACAGGACACAGTCCACAGCAGAGCTTTCAGGTACAGACAACAGGACCCCTCAGTCGGGTCCATCTTGGGGAGTGGGGAGCCCAAAGCCCAGTGCTGGGCCCCCCTCCATTTCTCCAGCCAGCTCCAAACTGACTCACCCTCCAGCCCCTCCTCTGCCTTTGTCCCTTTCCCGGGCCAGGAGGCACCTGATCTCTTTGTCCCCAACCCCTTCCGTTGGCATCTTGCCGGGGAGGGGCTGTCACGGAGTCTGGCCCTGCACCCCTCTTCCTGGGACCCACAGTGACTTTTATCCAGC
>NC_133780.1:960649-981965 GCF_003597395.2 Chelonoidis abingdonii | reverse complement strand
CCACCAGGCGCTGGAAGGTGGTCGGCGCTCCCTTGAGGCCAAAGGGCAGGTCGGAAATCGTAGAGCCCCAGAGGTTGATGATAAAGGCCGATTTCAGCCTGCTGCGTCCCAGGGCACTTGCCAGGTAGCCTGTAAGTCCATGGTGGTGAGGTATCGAGCACCGTCCAGCTTGTCTAGGAGCTCCGTCAGGCCTGTGGGCACTGGGGTAGGCATCAGATTACAGGTGATGCAGTGAGCTTATCGATGAGTCCACACGAACCGGAGTTGACCCATCCTTTCTTTGGGGCCAGCCACACTGCGAGCCAAGGCTGGAAGACGCCTGGATCACCACCCAAGCAGCATGTCCCTGACTGCTCTTTCCAAGATCCTGGGAGTTTTACAGGACCCCGAAAAGGGGGCATCTTTTTGGGGATGTGACCTGTCTCCACCCTACAGGTAACAGTCAATTAGTGCATCCAGGGCTGGTTGGAAACAGCTGCTACCATGCACGCACCCCCTGATCCTCAGCTGCTGAGGCCAGGGTCAGCTATCAGAGAGGGGAATCGCCTCCAGGCGGGGAACCGCTTTTTCCAGGGAATAGCATCCACTCAGGGTTATCTCCCTGCCTGCCGTGTCCACCAGCACCGGCCAACACATTCCCCCTCACTAGTATCGGTTTCATCATCGTTCACCTGGGCACACCCGCCGGTGATTGCCCGTTGACAGCTTCACACCACTAGTTTACACTCATTCAGTTGCCTTCGATACTTGAGCCTTCCCAGGTTGGCCTGGAGTTTGTTTTTTCCTTCACAGGGATGATTAACCATCCTATCCCCGAGGTGCAACGGCTCGGCCGGGCCGTGCGGTCATACAAGACCTTCTTGCTCCTTGGGCTCGGGCAGTTCTCCGGGCAGGCACGTTGAGCTGGCCAGTCTTTCCGGCAAGGTCAGGACCTACTCCCACCACTACTCCTCCCTCGGGAGTGGCCTTCCCCTCCCCATTCATCTCTCATTCAGGTCCAGGGGCCCCTTACTCGCCTTCCATACAACGTTCGGAAAGGCGAACCCAGTAGATCTGGGGGTACTCCCTGTACTGCGAACAGCAAGGTGAGGTAAGTATATTGTCCCAATCTGCGGGTGCTGCCGTTCATAAATGTCTTTAGCATCATTCTTCAGCGTCCCGTTGACCTTCACCAGCCCGTTGAATTGGGGGTGATAAGCTGAGGCCCAGTTGTGCTCACCCACTTTCTAGCCATGGGACCGGAGCAGGTGTCGACCATGAGTTGGACCCTGATCCGTTAAGAACCTCCTTGGGGAACCCACCCGGCTGAAACCCTGTACAGCAGCGCATCTGCACTGTATCTGCTTCCCGATCGAGACAAGGCCACCGCCTCGGGTAGCGAGTGGCAAAATCCCCACACCAAGATGTATTTTTTCCTGACCGGGGTTCATCTTGTGAGACGTCCCCCATGTCCATGCCACCATTCTGTAAGCGTTCTTCTATGATGGGTAAAGCTCAGGCTGCTTTCCTCTTGTCGCGGCTTCCCACCTCTGCAGGCGGGTACAGGATTGGCAGTCCTGTCGACCTGGGGTAAGACCCCAGGCCAGTTAATAGTTCCATGTAGCGCCTTTGCCTGGTGCGCCGTACCCTTGGTGCCCTGCGAGGGGTCAATGGCCAGGTACAGTAGCTTGTGGCTAAACTTTCGGAGGAACCACAGATGCCTCCTGACCCCCGACTCTACCTCCCCTGGGGGAGCCCTTCCGTACGGAACCACCTTCTCCCACAGAACCTTCCTTGCACCTCTCCTCAGGTCTTACCGCACTGAGGTCAGCCCGGTCCTGGGGCTTTCCCGCAAGAGGGATCTTCTGCAACTCGACCGGAACTCAGCAGGGGCCAGGGATGGGGACCCGCCTCTCTCTTGGTGTGGGCCTGGGTCGCGCCTCTCTGAGCCCTGCCCCTGGACGCTCCCCGCACCCCCAGGTTAGGGTTCCGGCACCTGTGGGTTCCGAGTACCTCTCCCGTTGTCCGGGGTACTGCCGTGCACTTTGCGACTCTGACTAGAGTCACGCCAGGGCACTTGGTGTACCTAGGCCGAGTCACTCAAGGTCCCCTCCCATTAAACACGTCGTGGGCAGTATGGGTGTACCCCACCCTTGGCCCTCTACCTTGGTTCCCCCCACTTCAGATGACTCTCTGCCACGGGCACCTTGATGGGGTCCCGCCCACGCCCTCACGGTCAGTTAGTGTCGCGGCCCACCCGATCTGAGCCCGACCACCTTGAGGCGGGCAAGCCGTCACCTCTGCCCGTGTCCAAGTACCAGTGACTCCTTCTTCATCTACCTCCAGGAAACAAGCACTCTTCCGGAGGGGCAGCCCCGCGCCACCCGGTTAAACTAACGAACCCAGAGGTGGGCGCTTCCAGCCCCCGGAGCTGACCTGGACCCTCCTCCCTCCTTCATAGGTGAGTAGTTGCCGAGCCCCCCCTTTCCCGGGAGGCGTCGCCCCTCACGGTCGATTGGCTTTTTACCAGTACCACCCTCTACGAGGTAGGGTTGCTTGGTCTGTCCTGAGCTTGGGGCGCTGGGCCCGTCTGGGCCTCCGTTGCCCAATTGATAGCAGGCCCATGTCTCCCGTGGAGTCCCTGGCCTGGTCGGGGACCTGACATGGATTTCCCCTGTTGGGGGGTTCTCCATAGGCCCCCGCCTGGGACGGTCCCATGATGACTCTCTCTCTGCGCTGAGGCAGGCCTGCTCTTCGAAGACTCCTCCTGCCCATCCCCTGCCCGACTGTCCCCATTGGTCGGCAAGTTGGCCTGGCGTGCTGCGGTTCTCCGGCTTCTGCGCCCTCATCCACGCTCAAAGGCTCGGATCTGGGCCACTGCTCTTACAGGTGCTCCAGTCATGAACAGACGTCCAGCAAGTCCTCTTTAGTCTTGGGGCCCCAGCTGTCCATTGCGCATACCCTGCGCACGGTGACCCAGTCTGTAGATATGTATTTCCCGGGTTTTACGCTGACTCCGGAACCTTTTTCCAGTACATCTCAGGAGTTCAGCCAAACTCGCTGAAGCAGGGCGTCTCTGAAAATTTAGTAGTCCCCGCTCTGCCACCTTTCAGTCGGCCCTGTACACCTCCCTGCCGTTGGAGTCCAGTAAGGGGTGCAGAACTGCCAGATCTGTCTCTGCACGCCAACCCGTGCAGCTCGCAGGCCTCTCAAAGGCCTGTCCGGAGTTATCTATGTCCTCCCCCTCTTACTCCGGCAGCAAGCGCTTATCAAAGTTCGGTGTAGCTTGGGGTCCCCCTCACTCACCGCAGCCGGGGCCTCACGCTCCTCAGCCGGGCCGCTCCGCCTCGATGTTTACGCTGTTTCTCCTTCTCCATCCAGCTCGTGTTTAGCTGTTCCCTCATGTTACACTGGTTCATTTCTCCTCCAGCTCTTGCCTCTTTAACTCGAGCTCTCCCCGTCTCAACTTCCTTTCCTCTTCCAGCCACGCTGCCCAAAGCTGATCGAGCGTCGCCGGAGGATCCCCTGCCTGCTTGGGGATGGAGCTTCGCTGCCAGGACCCTGCCGGCCGGGGGGCACAGGTGCCCTCAGTATTCCACTGGGCTCCTCCCCGCCCTTCCTAGGGCCTAGAGGGGCGGTCTCGGAAGCCTCATCCCGCAGGCGACCACTTCCCGGGGGGACAGGCACGTGGTGACTGCCTGCATCTGCCTGGACTGCTTCCCTCAGAGACAGGGGCTCCGTCTCCCTCCTCCCAGGTACCGGGCACATCAGTGTACCTGGTCAGCCTCCCTGGTGCGCAGCCCCTCTGCTTGCAACAGCTCCAGGCAGGTCAGCTTGCGCCGCTTGGGCGTACATCTTTCGGCTTGCTGCCACTCTATCCAGGTCGGGGTCGCGGCCTCCCACGGTTTCGGGGGACCCCTAGTGGCACCAGCCCTTCTTGAGTCACCACCTTTGCCAGGCGACTGCAGACTTCCGTCCGTCCCCTGGACGCTCGCTGGTTGCAATTCCCCCGGCGGACCTCGTTACTTGCAACTCGGTTCGTCACGGGCACACACTTCCCAGGTTAACACCCCTTGTTTTAATAGCTCCCAGTCACTTACGCAGGGACACGCCGCAGCGGGTGCAGTATACTCCCACTCTGCCACCAAGTTTGTCACGGGAGTCTGGCCCTGCACCCCTCTTCCTGGACCACAGTGACTTTATCAGCGAGTAAAACAGAAGGTTTCATTGGACAGCAGGATAACAGGTTACAGCAGGGTTGCATCGCACCGTCCGGACCCGCTCCACTGGGTCCTTCTGAGGTTCGGTGTGCCTGGTCCCAGCTAGGATCCCCTGAATTCCTCCCCATAGCCACCCAAACTGTCCTGCCTCTCCTCCGTGCCTGGCCGACCAACAAAAACCCTTTGTTTCCTTCTCCTCCGCCGAGCAGCTCCCCCCCCCCTGCGGCTCAACATGTACAAATCTGCCTGACCTTCCCTCACCTACAGACATACCCCTGCATTTCCCCTTTCCCGTTCCCCACACAGACAGTCCCTACTCCATCACAGGGGCCCAGGCCATCAGTGGCCAGGAGACAGAGTGTGGGTCATTCTCTGTGCAGACACCATCACATCTGCCCTCTAGGGCTCCACAACAATCCCACCCCCTTATCTCACCACCTAGAGACTTACGAACTGTGAAGGGAAACTGAGGCACCACACAGTGTTCAGAGAAAACATTAAGAACATTCCCACTTCATCACACAGTCTCTGTAGTTGAAAGTCTTTGTCCTCCAAACGATCTTCCAGGTCCTGAGCTGGGGGAGGGGGAGGAGAGAGGCCACATGGGGATGTCACTGTCCCCCTGTTCTACTTTCCTCCAGCTGCTAGACAGATCTTTGTTGTGTCACACTGGGCTGCCCTCACCCTGTAAGTGCCTCTGAGTCTGTCCTGGAATAACCAGGAGTCTGGCGGCACCTTAAAGACTAACAGATTGATTTGGGCATCAGCTTTCGTGGGTAAAAACTCACTTCTCCAGCTGCATGGCATGAAAACGACAGATGCAGGTGTAAATATACTGACACATGATGAGAAGGGAGTTACCTGACCAGTGCAGAACCAGTGTTGATTGAACCGGGGTGGAGTAGGGGCAGGCGGGGCAGGGGTTTGGGAGGAGGGGTGCAGTGGAGATATGGCCTGGGGAAGAGGGGGGGGTGTCCCAGGCCCTGCACTCCCCTAGGGGCGGCTCTGGGCAGGGTGTTGAGCTCTGGCAGCCCTGATCTGGGGCCGTGTCCTGGAGCTGGTTCCAAAGAACTTCCTTTGGACCCAGTTTATATAGAGAAGCCTGTGTCCTGCTTAGCTGCACCTTAACCAGCCACTGTACTCAAGCCTTACAAAATAATTCTTTCACCAACCCTATCATATTGCAAAGCAATTCTCTGCCCAGTCATCCCCCTCCGCCATAGCCAGTTTAAACTGGCAGAATTAATTCTGCAGTGACAGGAACAATGGAAGAACCAGACAGAGACCAGACAGTTAAACACTAGAAATGTGGGGACCGTACAGGCAAAACAGGAAAGAGGTAGAGATTTCACAACCATAACCATAGGTAAGTGACTTCTGGCCAGACAGACGCCACCACACAAAGTTTTATTTAACCAGCTTAAGATCTGTTTCTGTATCTGGTGATGATAGATTCTATTAGCACAGGAGCCTTCTTAAGCCCCAATCTCTCCTCTCTCTCTCTCCCTAGCACTGCTGTGCTAATTTGGCTGCAGAAAATGGTCTCAGACCTTACAGCTGTGGGGCTGGGAGCCAGGATGCCTGGGTTCTATCCATGGCATTGGAAGGGGAGTGGGGCCTAGTGCAGGCGTGGGCAAACTCTTTGGCCCGAGGGCCACAGCTGGGCATGGAAATTGTCTGGCAGGCCATGAATGCTCATGAAATCCGGGGTTAGGATGTGGGAGGGGTGAGAGCTCCAGCTGGGGGGCTCTCGGGTGGGACCAGAAATGAGGAGTTCAGGGTGTGGGAGGGGGATTGGGGTGCAGGGGAGGAGGTGAGGGCTCTGACTTGGGGGGCAGGCTCTGGGGTGCCGGAGGATGGGACTGAGGGGTTTGGAGAGAGGGAGGGGGATCAGGGCTGCAGCAGGGGGTTGGAGCATGGGAGGGGGTCAGGGGTGCAGGCTCCGGGCAGCAGCGGCATGTCTTTTCTCCGGTTCCTACGTGGAGGCACAGCCAGGAGGCTCTGCGCGCTGCCCCGTCCACAGGCACCACCCCTGCAGCTCCCAATGGCTGCAGTTGCCGGCCAATGGGAGTTGCAGGAGCAGTGCTTGGGGTGGGGGCAGTGTGCAGAGCCCCCGGCTGGCCCCACACATAGGAGCCAGAGGGAGGACATGCCGCTGCTTCTGGGAGCTGCGTGGGGCCATGGCACACGCTCCCCAGAAGGAGCTCAAAGGCCGGATTAAAAGGTCTGAAGAGCCAGATGCAGCCCCTGGGCCGTAGTTTGCCCACCCTGGCCTAGTGGGTTAGAGCAGGGGGGCTGGGAGCCAGGCTTCTTCAGCCACCAAACTGCCTGCTCCTGCCCCCCAGTGTAGGCCCTGCCTCCACACCAGGGGATGGGGGGGGGGCAGGGGGATGAGAACAGGGCCCCATTCTGTCTCTGGCCCTTTCCCGACCCCCCAGGTCAGCGCAAGGTGACAGTTTTCCCCATGAAATCGGAGTCCCAGCCCCACCCTCACCTGCTGGTTTGCTCCGTGACGGGGTTTTACCCCGGGGGGATCGAGATCAAGTGGCTGAAGAACGGGCAGGAGCAGACGGCCGGGGTGGTGTCCACGGAGCTGCTGCAGAACGGAGACTGGACCTTCCAGATCCAGGTGATGCTGGAGACGAGTGGCGCCCCTGACTAGACCCCACTCCCCTCCCAGTGCCAGGGATAGAACCCAGGCGTCCTGGTTCCCACGCCCCCGCTGTGCCCACCCCCTCTGTATACGTAGCTGGGCCTGACCCCTGCACCCAGGCCTGGCTCCTACAGCCCCGGGGGAGACCGCTGGGCAGCCCCTCCCTGAAGGGTTTATTGAAGGGCACAGGCCAGCGCCGGCTCCCTGCGGATCCTGGATCCCAGCAATCCCACAGTGCCCCCAAGTCTCCAACGTGCCCCAAACGTCCCAGAGGGAGGAGAATCCCCCCACCCCGCATCCAGGGCCCCGATCTCCCAGGGCCCCAATCCAGTCCTGCCCTCGGGGCCCTCAGCTCTGGAGCCGGGCACAGACCCAGCCCTGAGTTCCATGTCCCCAGGAGAGGGGCCGATCCCCACGCCCGGGCTGGTGCTGCCCCCTGAGGCACTGGACTCCCCTGGACTAACGTCCTGGTAGCTCCTGGAAGGAGAGAGCAGAGGGGATGGGTTAGGGGGTGTAACATTCCCTCCACCCCCACCTCATCCCAGAGAGGGGAGGACTCACCTGCGTCTGGTCCACCACAGCACCACGGCCACGGCGGCTACGGCCAGAACCCCCAGGGTGATGCCCACGGCCAGGCCAGGGCCCCAGGGCCTGCTCTGCTCTGTAAAACAGGGGGTGACGCAGTGGGAACAGGGATACTCCACACAGATCTCCCCACCCCGTCCCATTCGCACTCCCCTCAGCCCCCACCCTGCTCCCTCCATCCCAGTCCTGTCCCGTCCACCTCAGCTCCTCCGTCCTGCTCCCCCTGATCCATTGCCCAACTCTCCCCTTCTGCCTCCCTCCGCCCCAATCCCGCTGCCTGGGCCCACCCCCGTCCCACTCACGACATGCAGGAAAAGCCCCTAGAGACTATGACACCCCCCCGGGGACGTGCACCTACCCCAGGGGATCAGTAGGCTCTGGCCCCCGAGGCTGCTGTGCTGCACCCGGCAGGCGTAGCTGTGCCCGGTGCCCGGCCCCACGGCCAGGGAGCTGTGCAGCTGGTAGGTCAGGTCCGCGTTGGGCAGGATCCCGCTGGAGTTCAGCCACCAGCCCGGCATCACCTCCTTCCCGTCCTGCAGCCAGGCCACACGGACGGGCCGGGGGTAGAAACCGGTGACCCGGCAAACCAGCAGTACCGGCGCGGGGGTCCCGGCTGGGGGAGGTGCTCGGGCAAACACCACGGCGACCGGACGCTCTGAGACAGGAGGAGAGAGACAGGGCAGGGGAGAGGGGACGATTCAGCCTGAGCCTCAGGGACCCACTAGCCAAGCCCAGCTCAACTTCCCAGGGTCAGGCGTTGGCCCCGCTGTCCTAGCCAGACCCCAATTCTACCCACTGCAGTTACCAGTAGTGACAGATTCCCCTTCACTTCCTGTCCTAAACTGCTGTGCAGTGCAGCTATGTACAGCTATTGCTGCACCCCAGCTATAGCTGCATTTGTACACCAGGCAAGGGGGCCCTGTACAAACAGCCCCCTGCCCCACCCCAGAGGTGGCTGCATCTCAGCAAGCAGGCAGTGGTGACCAGCCTCACCTTGCCTCTCCAGAGACTCTTTCCCATACTGGGCAAAGCTATTGAGCAGATAGATGCAAGTTATTCCAAGAAAAAACTGAAGCCTGGTGGACGCGCTCTTATCCCAGTTGAGAAGGTTCCGGGCGTCGAGCGCCAGCTTATCTTCCGACCGAGCGACCCAGGTGCCCGTGTCCACGTCGAAGCTCACGATGTCCTCGCCGTTCCCCGCGGCGTCATAGAATCCCCTCGAGGTGCCGTTGGGGCGCAGCTCGCAGCCGAGGGAGCCCTGGATAACAAAGGGGTCTGGAACAAGAACGGCAGGGGGACGAGGACGGGGGTCCAGAGGTTACTGGGGGGGCAGAAATAGAGAGACGGGGCAATAAAGGTCCATGACAGGTGCAATGAGGACGTTTGGCCACAAGATGGCGGCAGGATTGTGAGGTGGCCCCGGCTGGAGTTAAGGGTAAGTTGAAGTTTGTTTAAAATCGATTGTTCGAAGTGCTCTGAGGTTCATGGGCATAGTCAGATTGGTTTGAAAATCGCTGCGTTACATCGAGGCCTGAGGCAGGGCTTGTGGTGCAAATTTGGAGTCCTTTGGTCACGGGATTGCTGAGATACAGACCCCCACCAAATGACCTGCTTTCCAAGGGTCATGGTACATGTCAGGAAAGAGCAGGAGCTTCGGCTCAGGGAGTGGGACAGGGGGCCTTCCCCTCTAGGGAGTGCAGGCTACAATCTGGCCCAGACCTGGCTGGAGAATGGGACACGGGTGTTTCCCTCCAGGGGACGCCGGCTCCAATCAGCCCAAGGGCCAGGGACTGGCTGTCTTGCCCCCAGTGACACACTCAGTGTCAGTTCTCAGCACCCCGGGTTGGGGGGGGATCCCCTCAGACCGCTCCATACTCACAGCCCATTCCCTGCTGCTGGGCTATTGTGTTCACGGTGAGGATGAAGTCGGCCAGGGAGCGATGGATCACCAGCTCCAGGTCCTGCCACTGCTTTGGGGTCAGGCCCTGCTGGGCCCAGGGCTGCAGGAAGCGGATCTCACAGGTGCTGCAGGCCAGGGAGTGGGTCTCCAGGTCGCCCAGCAGGGCCTTCACCTGTATGTGCGCAGAGCTGGCGTCCTGGAACTGGGAGGTGAGGAGCACCCGGAGGGTGACGATCCCTGGGGAGAGAGGAGGGGAGGCTGCGGAGCAGGAAGTAAGAGAAAACGAGTGGAGAACAAAGCGGGTGGGGAGAGATTAACGAGTCTGCTGGGCGCCAGCGTCTCCCTGCTGACCCCTAACCTGCCTCCCTCCTCTCCTTCACCCCAGCAAGGGTCACTAGCCCTGTGTGGTGCTCCCCTCCCCCCCGGCCCTGGTTTTACACCATCCCCATCCCATCCCAGCAGCAAAAAGGGGAGGGGGGTCCCCACTTACCGGCCAGGGCCCCCCATGCCCAGGGGAGGAGCAGCAGAGGGAGCAGCATCCTGGCAGGGGAAGGGAGATCCAGGCTCTGGAGGGTGTCAGGGCAGTGGGACGAGGGGCCCAGAGTTGCCGATTTCTCTCGGTTCTGCCCCAGGGCACACTCCTCCCTGCCAACTTCTCTCTGTCTGTGTTTGTGCAGACCTGTCCCCGCAGCTACCAGCCCGGAGCCAATCAGGGCAGGGTGAGTCGGGGAGCGAGGGCAGCGCGGGAGGGGGATCCCGGCAGCAAGATCAGAACCAGACCCTGCCCCAGGGTCAGTGTGTGTGAGACGCCCCCCATCTCCTCCAGCCTGGGATACCGCTGCTCCCAGCCCAGCCCCTAGCACTGCCCTGGGGCATGGGGAGCCCTGACTGCCCGGACAGAGCCCCCTGCTGCCCCCCACCCCACCCCCTGCACCCCAGCCCCTAGCGGCCGCCTGGGGCATGGGGAGCCTGACTGCCTTGGGAGAGCCCCCTCTGCGCCCCACCCCACCCCGTGCAGACCAGCCCTAGCGCCACCCATGGAGGCAATTGGGGACTGCTGCCTGGGCGGAACCCCTGCTGACCGCCCCGACCCCCTGCAGCCCAGCCCTAGCACCGCCCTATGGGCCAATGGGGCCCTGACTGCACTGGGCAGCAGTCCCATGCTGCCCCGATTCCCCTGAGCCAGCCCCTAGCGCCGCCCTTGGGGCACTGGGGAGCCCTGACTGCCTGGCAGGCAGCCCCACCTGCTGGCCCCACCCTGCAGCCCACCCTGCGCACCCTGGGGCAATGGGGAACGCTGATGCCTGGGCCGAACCCCTGCGTGCGCCCCGACCTACCTGCAGCCAGCCTAGCGCGCCTGGGGCATGGGGAACGCAATGCTGGGCAGAGCCCCTGCTGCCCCACACTGAGCCCAGCCCTGCGAGGCGCCCCCTGGGGCAATGGGGCAACCTGACTGCTGGCAGAGCCGCCTGTGCCCCCGACTCCCTGCAGCCAGCCACATCGCGCCGTGGAGCATGGGAGCCACTGATCTCTGGTGGCAGAGCCCCTGCTGCCCTCCCGACCCCTGCAGCCCTAGCCCTAAGCGCGCGCCCTGGGCAATGGAGCTGATGCGCGGGCAGAGCCTGCTGCGCCACAACCCTGCCGCCAGCCCCTAGCGCGGCGCTGGCGGCATGGGCGAGCCTGAGCTGCTGGGCAAAGAGCCACTGCTGCCCCCCCACCCCTGCAGCGCCTGCGCACGTGGGGCAATGGGAAGCCCTACTGCACTCGGCAGAGCCCTGTGCCCACCCCCTGGCGCAGCCCCTAGCCCGCGGCCCTGGGGCATGGGGACCCTGACTGACCTGGGCCAGAGCCCCTGTCCCCCACCCCCTGGCAGCCCAGCCTAGCGCTTTCACCTGGGCAATGGGAGCCTGACTCGCCTGGGCAGACCCCTGCTCCCGCCTCCCTGCGCCCAGCCCTAGCACTGCCTGGGCAATGGGGACGACCTGATGACCGGAGCAGAGCCCCCTGCGCACCGTCAACGCTCCTGCGCCCAGCCCTGGCGCCGCCCTGGGAAGGGGAGCCTATGGGGCAGAGCCCCCTGTGCCACCCTCCCCTGCAGCCCAGCCCCTAGCGCGCCTGGGCCAAGGGGGAGCCCTGACTGCCGGCAGAGCCCCTGCTCCGCCACGCCTGCAGCCGCCCATAGCGTGCCTGGGGCAATGGGTGAGCCTGGATGTCCTCGTGGCAGAGCCTCTGATGCCCTACTCCTGCAGCCAGCCCCTGCGCTCGCCTCGGGGCAATGGGGAGCCGCTGTTGCCAGGGCGAGCCCCAGTGCCCTGCCCACGCCTGCAGCCAGCCTAGCGTGCCCGCATGGGGAGGCTGAGCTCCTGGGAGAGCGCCCGGGCGTCCCCATCTCACATCTGCAGCCTCAGCCCTAGCGGCTGCCTGGGGCAATGGGGAGGTCCATGATGCCGGGCAGAGCCCATGCCCGCACGCCCCTGCAGCCCACGCCTAGCGCCGCTCTGGGCAATGGGGAGCCCTGACTGCCTGGGCAGAGCCTCTGCTGCTCCACTCCTGAGCCAAGCCTAGCGCTGCGTGGGCATGTGGGAGCCTGACTGCCCGGAGAGCCCCCATCTGCCGCCTGCAGCCCTGCCGCTCAGCGCGCGCACCTGGGCAATGGGAGCCTGACTCGCCTGGGCAGACCTGCTGCCTCACCCCTCCTGCCAGCCAGCCCTAGCGCTGCGTGGGCCGAATGGGGAGCCCTGACTGCCGGCAGAGCCCCTCACTACCCTGCTGATGCCACGCCCTGCAGCAGCCCTGGCACCAGCCTGGGCATGGGAGCCCTGATGCCTGGCAGCCCTGCTGCCCCCACCGTTCCTCAGCACGCCCGCACTGCCCTGTGGCAATGGGGAGCCCTGATGGCCGCAGGTAGCCCCTGACTGACCCGCCCACCCGCCAGCCCTAGCCCAATGCATGGGAGCCCTGATGGCCTGGGCAGAGTCCCTGCTCTCCCACCTGGGGCCTCACATCATGCGTCTGCAGCAGCCCTGCAACCGCACGGGGGGGAGACTGGCACCGGGCAAGCAGCTTGCCGCTGCTCTCAGCACGCAGGTGCTGCCGGCTGTTGCTATTGCTAGCCGCTTGCGGCGCAGCGCTAGCAGGCTGCTTGCAGGCCCAAATGAAGTGGAAGTTAGAGGGTTGACTGGAGCGGCTGGGCTGTATACAGAGCTGGGTTTGTTATTGTGGGTTCTGGCAGCGTGGGCTGGGGAAGGTGGGTTGTTTCATAGTAGGGTTGTGGGCAGGCGCGGGCTGTGCAGGCTGGGTTGTTGTGTAGGGTTGTGGGCAGCGCTGGGCTAGGTAGACGCTGTGTTAGTTATTGTTGTAGGTTGCTGGCAGGTGCGTCAGGCTGTTGTTTGAAGGTTCTGGGTGGCTGGGGAGGACAGGTCTGGGTTGTCTATTGTAGGGTTGCTGGGCATGCTGGCTGGCGGCTGTAAGGTTGTGGACAGCATGGGCCCCTGTGAGGGTTGTTGTTGTAGGGTTGCTGGGCAGCGCTGGCTGTGAAACAGGCCTGGGTTGTTTTGTGGTTGCTGGGCCAGCCTGGGGCTGTGTGAGAGGCGGTTGTGTTGTTAGGGTTGCTGGGCAGCTGGGCTGGTGACAGGCTGGGTTGTTATTGTAGGTTGTCTGGCAGTGGGCTATAGCAGGCTGGTGTTGTTCTATTGTAGGGTTGCTGGGCAGAGGGGTATAGAGTCGGGTTGGTTATTGTAGGTTTGCTGTGGAGGCGGGGCTGTTGGAAGCTGGGTGTTATTGAGGGTTGCTGGGCAAGCGCTTGGGGCTATAGACGGCTGGGTTTTATTGTAGGGTTCTGGGTCAGCGTGGGCTAGTAGACAGGCTGGTTGTTATTCGTAGGGTCTGCTGGGGCAGGGCTGGGGCTGTGGCAGGCTGGGTTGTTTAGGTCTGCAGCGTGGGGGCTGTGGAAGCTGGTTTTCTTGTAGGTTTGTGGGCAGCGTGGGGCTGTGAAACAGGCCTGGGTTGTTATTGTAGGGTTGGGCGCGGCTGGGGCTGTGGGAGGCTGGTTGTTATTGTTCGGGTTGCTGAGGCGCGCTGGGGCTGTTGACATGGCTGGGTTGTTATGGTAGGTTGCTGTGGCATGCTCTGGCTGTAGACAAGTGGGTTGTTAATTGTCGAGGTTGCTGGGCAGGTTGGGGCTATATGACAGGCTGCGTTGTTATTGTAGGGTTGCTAGCAGTGTGGGGGCTGTGGACAATGGGTGTTATTGTAGGGTGTGGGCGAGCTCTGGGCTGTGGACAGGGCTGGGTTGTTATTGTAGGTTGCTGGCAGTCATGAGCTATAGCGAGCTGGGTGTTATTGGTAGGTTGCTGGCGCACTGGGCTGTGAAAGAGTGTGGTTTGTTATGTATGGTTGCTGGGCAGCGCTGGGGCTATAGACAGGCTGGGTTGTTATGTAGGTTGCTATCGGTCAGTGCTGGGGGCTGTGGACAGGCATGGGGGTGTTGTTGTAGGTTGCGGGCGGCGCTGGTTGTGAACAGGGCTGGTGTTATTGTAGGTGTGGGCAGCGCTGGGTGTGGACACGGGCTGGGTTGTTTTTAGGTTGCTGGGGCAGCGAGGGCTGTGGAGAGGCTGGGTGTTTTTATTGTACAGCGGGTTGAACGTTATGAGAGTTGATGGTAGCGCTGAGGAGGCTGTTCTGTGGTTGTGGACGGCTGCTGTGAACAGGCTGGGTTGTTATTGTAGGATGTGGGGCATGTGGGCGTTGGACACGGCTGGTTGTTCTTGTGGTTGCTGGGCCGCGCTGGGCTTGTGGACCGCAGGTTGTTATTGTAGGGTTGCTGGGCAGCGCTGGGGCTGTGGCCAGGCTGGGTTGTTTTGTATGGTTGCTGGGCAGCCGTGGGCTGTGGACAGGCTGGTGTTTCTATTGTAGGGTTGTGTGGCGCGCTGAGGGCTAATAGACAGGCTGGGTTGTTGTTGTAGGGTTGCTGGGCAGCGTGGCGGCTGTAGGACACTGGGTTGTTATTGTTAGGGTTGCTGGCGCCTGGTATAAGAAGGCGGGTTTTTGTTTAGGGTTGCTGGCCTGCGCTGACGGGGCTGATGGAAAGCTGGTTGTTAGTATGAGGGTTGCTGAGGACAGCTGCTGGGCTCGTGACAGGACGTAAGGGTTGATAAGGTCTGGGGAGCGGGTTACGCTAGGGGTTATTGTGGGTTACGGTAGCGAGCGCAATGTGGACAGGCTGAGGTTGTTATTGTAGGGTTGCTGCAGGAGGGCTGTGGCAAGGTAGGTGTGTTGTTATTGTGGGTTGCTGAGGCGGCTGAGTGTTGCGGGACGGGGGTTTATTGTAGGGTGCTGCTGGGCAGCGTGGGTGTAGCTGAGTGGAGTTGGTTGTACTTTGGAGGTGTTGCTGAGGGCAGCGAGGGTAGTGTGAGAGGCTGGGTGTTTATTGTAGGGTTGCTAGGCAGCGCTGGGGTGTGGACAGGCTGGGTTGTTAATTGTAGGGTTGCTGGCGCGCTGGGGCTGTGGACGAGGCTGGGTTGTTCTTGTAGGTTGCCTGGAGCAGCTGGTGGCTTGTGGACAGGCTGGTTGTTATTGTAGGGTTGCTGGCAGCCGTGGGTGGACAGGCTGGTTGTTATTGTAGGTTGCTGTGCAGCGCTGGGGCTGTGGACAGGCTGGGTTGTTATTGTAGGGTTGCTGGGCAGCGCTGGGCTATAGACAGGCTGGTTGTTATTGTAGGTTGCTGGCAGCGCTGGGCTATAGACGACTGGGTTGTATTGTAGGGTTGCTGCGGGCAGGCTGGGGCTATGACAGCTGGGTTGTTATTGTAGGGTTGCTGGCAGCGCTGGGGCTGTGGACGGTGGGTTGTTTATCTGTAGGGTTGCTGGGCAGCGCTGGGCTATAGCAAGGTGGGTTGTTATTGTAGGGTTGCTGGCAGCAGCTGCTGTGGGGCTGGTGTTTGTAGGCGCAGCGCTGAGGCTGGTGTTTATTGTAGGAGTTTGCTGGGGCAGGCTGGGCCTGTGGACATGCTGGTTGTTATTTAGGTGGTAGGGCAGCGTGGGCTGTGGACAGCTGGTTGTTTTGTCTGGTTTGCTGCGGCAGCGCTGGGCAGTGGGAAGGCTGGGTTGTTATTGTAGGGCTGCTGGGCAGCGCTGGGGCTATAGACAGGCTGGGTTGTTATTGTAGGGTTGCTGGGCAGCGCTGGGGCTATAGACAGGCTGGGTTGTTATTGTAGGGTTGCTGGGCAGCGCTGGGGCTATATACAGGCTGGGTTGTTATTGTAGGGTTGCTGGGCAGTGCTGGGCTGTCTCAGACTGGTCTCAGGATAAGAGAGACATGCAATGACCATGCCTGGTTGGTGATGGGTGCAAATTGGCGCCTGGTGGGAGGGACCCCATATCAGGTGCGGCTGTTCTGGGGCCGGGGGGACCTCACTGTGCAGGGGGAGCCCCCTGCTTGCTTTCCCCCACTTGGCCGTGGAGGAGACGCTGCTTTTCCAGAGAGAATCTCCCCCAAATTCATCCTCGGGTGTTGGGCTATTCCGTAAACCCTGTTGCCAGCTTAGCAATGTTCTCACTGGAGTTAGTGACTTTTCGGTTTCTCTAGCGAGGAATTAAGTGTCCAAGTGGCACGGGACAGAGCTAGCGACTTTCCCTGCCAATAGCAGGGGTCAGAGAGCGGCGTCGCCAGTTTGTCTAGTCACGAAATCGTTCCCCAGCAGCTCAGGAGTGCTGATGAAACCCATTCCTCTGTGGTGCTACATCTTCCTCGGGCTTCTTGGGCAGGTCGGCCGGGACTGGGTCTGACTCTAGCTCCTGGGGGGACTGAGCCTCGACTCCCTGGGGTGGGCAGGGGGGTGAAAAGCTAGCGCTAACGGCAGGAGAGGCTGGAAGAGGGGAGGCCACAACTGCCCTTAGGGGAAAGTTATGATCTTCTGCTTAGTAAAAACCATCCGTGATCCAGGCAGGCGCCGCGCCCTGGGCGAGGGTGAGGCAGGAAAACCCATTTGTCAACAGAGCTCTGAGCCCTTGGCTGCTGGAATGTTACCTGATCAAAACCCGCTCCCGGGGGGGAGCCGGCCTGTCTAGTTGGGTGAGTCCTCGGGTCTCTGCTGGGCCACCCCTGGGACTAGCTTGTGCTCCCCCTGCCGGGCCAAGGACACTGCCAGCTGCTGAGCACAAAGCAGCTGCCATGTTGGGTGCCCCCTCCCCGGCTGGATAGTCTGGGCAGCTCCACTGGTGTCTCTCAGCTGGTAGGGGCTGGGAAAGGGTTTCTGGCTGGCCTGGTTACATGAGGCAGAGCTGGGATCCCCCCACTTCTTAGCCTGGCATTCGCTGCCCCTCCAGCCCTCCCTTCGGGGCTCCGCTCCCTGGCAGCGCAGTCCAGATTCCCTTGGCCCCAGCGGGGATGAGCTGCTCCAGGCAGAGTGAACCTGCTTCCCCCGGAGCAGATGTTGCCTTGAGAAAAGCTCCGGTGAAAATCGCTCCGCGCTGCCCAGGAGAGGCCATTTGGTCTCTCCAGCCATAGAAAAGCTTATTCTTTGTGCTGATCAAATCCCCCCAGTGGGTCACCCCTCCCCTAAATCCTAGGGTTCAGCCCCCAGCCAGCAACCCCCCAGAGTGTGCCTGCGATTGCCAGGGGCTTTGCTGCAAGCGCTAATTCTGCATTCTCTGAACTTCCCGTCAATTCTCGCCGTTGCCCGTTCGCCGCACGTTTGTCTGCCTGGGGTTCAGCTGTCTGGGGAGGAAGGAGGTTGGGAGAGCGGGAAGGGAGCAGATGGGAGCTGAGCGTTTCTAGACAACTCCAGTGACTGCCAGCCTGGTAGCAAACATCCAGAGCAGGGGCCTTGGCTTCTGCATGAGATTCACTGCGGGGAAACAGGAGCTCGGGACGAAACTCTGTGCAGGGCCTGCCCAGCATTGCTGCGGCGTTCGGGCTCAGCAGCGGGTGCCCTCTGGCCCGGCAGCGACTGTCTGGTAATTCTCGGCTGAACTCTGTGCAGGGCCTGCCCAGCATTGCTGCGGCATTCGGGCTCAGCAGCGGGTGCCCTCTGGCCCGGCGGCGACTCTCCGGTAATTCTCGGCTGAACTCTGTGCAGGGCCTGCCCAGCATTGCTACGGCGTTCGGGCTCAGCAGCGGGTGCCCTCTGGCCCGGCGGCGACTCTCCGGTAATTCTCGGCTGAACTCTGTGCAGGGCCTGCCCAGCATTGCTGAGGCGTTCAGGCTCAGCAGTGGGTGCCCTCTCGCCCGGCAGCGACTCTCCGGTAATTCTCGGCTGAACTCTGTGCAGGGCCTGCCCAGCATTGCTGCGGCATTCGGGCTCAGCAGCGGGTGCCCTCTCGCCCGACGGCGACTCTCCGGTAATTCTCGGCTGAACTCTGCACATTTTGTTTAGTGACATTTTTGATGCCATTTTGAATGTCTAAATAGCGACATCTAGTGACTTTTCAGGGCGTCTCTGGCGACTTCCTGCCATGTGGAGTTGGCAGCTCCGAGCACCAGCCCCGGGACAACGCCCATCGCTCTGGGGATGGGCACCCCCAGGCCAGGGGCCAGTCAGCGCCGGGACTGGGCAGCGTCACCAGTCACCAGGCAGAGCAGGCCCCAGCAGGGCTCGGTTCCCTACTTCTCCCTCGCAGGGTCTGGAGTGGGGCTGCAGGACCCGCCTGGCACCTGCCATGGCCCCATTGAGGCCCCCAGAGCAGCTGGGATGACGCTGGAGAGCGTGGCTAGCGCAGGCCCAGCCGCCCCATAGCAGGACACAGCAAAGTGCCTGGGCTTCTCCATCTGCTTGGCCTCCTGCCCCCAACCCCTCGCTGCTTTGGGGAGATAGGCTGGGGGAGGGGGGAATCACTCGGCTTTGTCTCTGTAAATTTAGTCCCAGTGAGAGGTTCAGGGCTGGCGTCTCAGGGAAAAGACCTGAGCTCCCCCTTCCCACAGGCCTGAGCCCTGCCCCCCAGGCACCCCACCAGAGTGGGGGCTCAGTCTCCATGGATCAGGCACAGCTCGGCCTCCCAGCTGCTCCCACCATCGATCTCCCTAAGGGGCTTTTCAGGCCTCCCAGTCTGTGAGCCCCTGCCCCTCAATGCTGCATTCACCCCCCACCCCGTGGGGCAGGGCCGGGCCAGTGTCCCCAGGGCCCAGCTGGGGAGGGAGGCCCAGAGGAGTCAGTGACTGGCCGAGGGTCACACATGGAGTCATTGGCAGGGCCAGGAATTGACCCCTGGGATCCCGGCTCAAACACCAGCCCCTGAGCTCCCGGGTTATCTCCAGTCTGGACCCCTCTGTGGCAGCTCCCAGGTGTGATGCCTTGGCCCAGCCTTGGCCGTGGGTCTGAGAGGACCCATCTGGAGTGTCAGACACCGCCCCCCGGGTCCCCTGGCCTCCTTGGGACAAATCTTGGCCCCGCTAGCACCCTGGCCTCACACTGCGAGTCCCCCTGGGCTGGGCACCCCCGAGAGATGTGTACCCCAAAGGGGGCGATGCCCCCCCCTGTGTGGACAGGGACTCAGGCAGCCTGTCACAGCGGGCGGGTTTATGGGGTGATTGGCACACGGCCTAGGAAGCCCTCAGGCCAGCACAGAGAAATGGGGTACAGCAGAGTTCCTTTGGGGGTCTCCCAGCCCCAGCCAAGTTGTGTGGACCCCTTGGCTCCCAGTCTGAGCCTCTGTCCCCTGTCCCACTTTTGTCTCTAGTTCTCGGGTGAGCTCACCCCCACCCGGCCCCTCCTCAGTCCGTGTTCGTGGCCAGGGGAATGGGGCGCAGCTCCCTGGCTGAGAGGCAGGAAGTCGACATGCTCTGGGCCGTTGGGCCTCTGCAAAGAGTAAACAGCCTTCCCCCCACCACCTAGTCAACAATGCAGCATATAGGAGAAACTGAGGCACACACAGTATTCATACAAAATATTACAGACAATTCCCACTCCATCCCCCAAACAGCCGATTGGAGCTGGCAGCCCTAGGAGAGTGATGTCTCTGGGTGGGCTTCTTCAGGGTGCCAGACTCACTTAGTGTGTCACTCTCTGACTAGGGCAAGTGTCGTGACTTCATCACCTCCTGGAACCGAACCTCGGAGCCGTCAGCACCCTGCTTCACACCAAGGGCTCCCTGCTGCGAGTCCACCTGAGTGGGATGTTTTGCTTATAAGAAGCACACGGGATCTTTTCCGGGGAAAAGGCAACATGCCGCATTTATTCGAAATACAACCATTAGCATATGCATCCAATCACACACGCACTGTCCCGCCAGTCGATGTTACAGTGACCAGTCCAGAGTCCGGATCAATCTAGTGCCCAGCTGGGTTGATTGTGGGTAGGGAGGAGGCGGGTCCCGTCGGTCGAGACACGATGCTCTGGGGAAGTCTTGGCAGGACAAACCCAACGTTTCATGGCAAGGCCTCCTAGTTATACAATGATCTTCCTTCATTGGGACCAGCGAGTTCTGCACCGTCGTGCTGAATTGTCCTTTGACAAGTGCTTGTTTTCTTCAGTTGTTCTTCTCATCCTCTATCCACTTATCCTCTAACACACCCATGCCTCATTCACACACAGCACAGGATCCCTTTACACAGAGCGTTGGAACAGGAACATCCAATTGCAGTGCAGGAGAAAATCATTGCGTTCATTTACTGATTTCAAAATGCTAAACCTACAACAACGTGGTGACCCTAAAGGTCTGTCCCTGCCTTGAAATCAGCCCAGACACAGATTCTGGCTGCTGCCCCTTAGGCCCATTTCAGAAAGGGTGGCTGGCAGAATGTGGGGAAATCCTACATACTTGCTACATTATTTATTCGTTCTCCTTCATTCTAACTCATACAAAGCACAGCCGTAACATCCTGCTACTGCAAGGACACAGAGAGACTTGGGCACCCAAAGGCGCGCTGCCCTGCCGACAACATCGGCAGGGACTCAGCCGCGAGGGGCAGCGGAAGGGTTTGTTAGCTGGCTGCACCGCAGCGTACACAGCCCTTGGTTAGTGCACAGAGCAGAGTTTCAGCCTGGGCAGCCCAGAGCCCTCTGACCCCTCCTTTTCCCAGCTCAGGAGAGAGCCCCAGCTTCCAGCCCCCCACACTTCACACACACACACACACCTGACCTGGGCCCTCCTCAGCCCTTTGTTCCCCCACTGGGCACACCCGGCTGGCTTCCTGCTGAGGGGTCAGCCACCCACGGGCGGTACTTGCTGGGTACCAAAGGTCCTTCTCGGACTCTCCGTGGACATGGGGCCGAGGCCCCACAGCTGACATTTGTCACCTCTGGGTCCCTGCAGATTACCCAGCCTTTCCCTGCCAGCTAGTTAACCAGGTAGCACGTTGGGGTAATGGAGGCACACACACTATTCATTTAAAATAGTTCAGAAAATTCCCGTTCTGTGACAGCTCCCAAATGTCCAGCATGCTCCGAACATCCCTAGGAAGGAAAATCCCAACCCCCCAGCCCGGGCCCCGATCACTCAGTGCTCCAAACCAGATCAGTCCTCGGGACCCTCAGCTCTGGAGCCTGGCGCAGATCGATTCCCAAGGTCCATGTCCCCAGGAGAGGGGCTGGTCCCCACACCTGGTCCGGTGCCGTCCCCTGAGGCGCTGGACTCCCCTGGTCTAACGTCCTGGTAGCCCCTGGAAGGAGAGAGCAGAGGGGATGGGTTAGGGGGTGTAACAGCCCCCCCACCCCCACCCCCGAGAGGGGAGGACTCACCTGCGTCTGCTCCGCCACAGCACCACGGCCATGGCGGCTACGGCCAGAACCCCCAGGGTGATGCCCACGGCCCAGCCGGGGCCCCAGGGCCTGCTCTGCTCTGTAAAACAGGGGGTGCCGGGCTGGGACTGGGGACAGGAGTGTGGGCCCTGTTCCCTCTGCCTCCCCTGCAGTCCCCCTGTGCTTCCCAGCCCCTGGCCCTCAGCCCCCCAGCCCTGTTCCCTCTGCCTCCCCTGCTGTCCCCCCGTGCTTCCCAGCCTGACCTACTGCCCTCAGCCCCCCAGCCCTGTTCCCTCTGCCTCCCC